>NC_140279.1:20447679-20523357 GCF_964030765.1 Micromesistius poutassou | reverse complement strand
GAGCGAGAGAATCACTTTTTGACCAAAAAGGTGCTTTTGACTATTGTTGTTTTGACTATAATTCACTTGTTAGGACACGTGAATTATAGTCAAAACAACTGCTCTCCACTTCCAAATGGTGCGCGATGGCATAAATAACCCTATTTAAGCTCAGTTACACGTTTGCATTGAAAGGGACTGAGTTATCAACTTTTCAGTTTTTATGCGTGCAAATTCTTTTCAGAGCGAGAAAAGCATGTTTGACCCACAATGTGTTTTTGACCCTAACACGTGAATTATAGTCAAAAACAACTGCTCTCCACTTCCAAATGGTGCGCGATGGCATAAATAACCCTATTTAAGCTCAGTTACACGTTTTGCATTGAAAGGGGACTGAGTTATCACTTTTCCAGTTTTTATGCGTGCAAAATGCTTTTCAGAGCGAGAAAAGCATGTTTTGACCCACAATGTGTTTTTGACCCTACACGTGAATTATAGTCAAAACAACTGCTCTCCACTTCCAAATGGTGCGCGATGGCATAAATAACCCTATTTAAGCTCAGTTACACGTTGCATTGAAAGTGACTGAGTTATTCACTTTTCCAGTTTTTATGCGTGCAAAGTGCTTTTCAGAGCTGAGAGAATCACTTTTTGACCAAAAAGGTGCTTTTGACCCTAACACGTGAATTATAGTCAAAACAACTGCTCTCCACTTCCAAATGGTGCGCGATGGCATAAATAACCCTATTTAAGCTCAGTTACACGTTTGCATTGAAAGGGACTGAGTTATCAACTTTTCCAGGTTTTTATGCGTGCAAAATGCTTTTCAGAGCGAGAAAAGCATGTTTTGACCCACAATGTGTTTTTGACCCTAACACGTGAATTATAGTCAAAACAACTGCTCTCCACTTCCAAATGGTGCGCGATGGCATAAATAACCCTATTTAAGCTCAGTTACACGTTTGCATTGAAAGGGACTGAGTTATCAACTTTTCCAGTTTTTATGCGTGCAAAATGCTTTTCAGAGCGAGAAAAGCATGTTTTGACCCACAATGGTGTTTTTGACCCTAACACGTGAATTATAGTCAAAACAACTGCTCTCCACTTCCAAATGGTGCGCGATGGCATAAATAACCCTATTTAAGCTCAGTTACACGTTTGCATTGAAAGGGACTGAGTTATCAACTTTTCCAGTTTTTATGCGTGCAAAATGCTTTTCAGAGCGAGAAAAGCATGTTTTGACCCACAATGTGTTTTTGACCCTAACACGTGAATTATAGTCAAAACAACTGCTCTCCACTTCCAAATGGTGCGCGATGGCATAAATAACCCTATTTAAGCTCAGTTACACGTTTGCATTGAAAGTGACTGAGTTATTCACTTTTCCAGTTTTTATGCGTGCAAAGTGCTTTTCAGAGCGAGAGAATCACTTTTTGACCAAAAAGGTGCTTTTGACCCTAACACGTGAATTATAGTCAAAACAACTGCTCTCCACTTCCAAATGGTGCGCGATGGCATAAATAACCCTATTTAAGCTCAGTTACACGTTTGCATTGAAAGGGACTGAGTTATCAACTTTTCCAGTTTTTATGCGTGCAAAATGCTTTTCAGAGCGAGAAAAGCATGTTTTGACCCACAATGTGTTTTTGACCCTAACACGTGAATTATAGTCAAAACAACTGCTCTCCACTTCCAAATGGTGCGCGATGGCATAAATAACCCTATTTAAGCTCAGTTACACGTTTGCATTGAAAGTGACTGAGTTATTCACTTTTCCAGTTTTTATGCGTGCAAAGTGCTTTTCAGAGCAGAGAATCACTTTTTGACCAAAAAGTGCTTTGACTATTGTTGTTTTGACTATATTCACGTGTTAGGACACGTGAATTATAGTCAAAACAACTGCTCTCCACTTCTAAATGGTGCGCGATGGCATAAATAACCCTATTTAAGCTCAGTTACACGTTTGCATTGAAAGGGACTGAGTTATCAACTTTTCCAGTTTTTATGCGTGCAAAATGCTTTTCAGAGCGAGAAAAGCATGTTTTGACCCACAATGTGTTTTTGACCCTAACACGTGAATTATAGTCAAAACAACTGCTCTCCACTTCCAAATGGTGCGCGATGGCATAAATAACCCTATTTAAGCTCAGTTACACGTTTGCATTGAAAGTGACTGAGTTATTCACTTTTCCAGTTTTTATGCGTGCAAAGTGCTTTCAGAGCGAGAGAATCACTTTTTGACCAAAAAGGTGCTTTTGACTATTGTTGTTTTGACTATAATTCACGTGTTAGGACACGTGAATTATAGTCAAAACAACTGCTCTCCACTTCCAAATGGTGCGCGATGGCATAAATAACCCTATTTAAGCTCAGTTACACGTTTGCATTGAAAGGGACTGAGTTATCAACTTTTCCAGTTTTTATGCGTGCAAAATTCTTTTCAGAGCGAGAAAAGCATGTTTTGACCCACAATGTGTTTTTGACCCTAACACGTGAATTATAGTCAAAACAACTGCTCTCCACTTCCAAATGGTGCGCGATGGCATAAATAACCCTATTTAAGCTCAGTTACACGTTTGCATTGAAAGTGACTGAGTTATTCACTTTTCCAGGTTTTATGCGTGCAAAGTGCTTTTCAGAGCGAGAGAATCACTTTTTGACCAAAAAGGTGCTTTTGACTATTGTTGTTTTGACTATAATTCACGTGTTAGGACACGTGAATTATAGTCAAAACAACTGCTCTCCACTTCCAAATGGTGCGCGATGGCATAAATAACCCTATTTAAGCTCAGTTACACGTTTGCATTGAAAGGGACTGAGTTATCAACTTTTCCAGTTTTTATGCGTGCAAAATGCTTTTCAGAGCGAGAAAAGCATGTTTTGACCCACAATGTGTTTTTGACCCTAACACGTGAATTATAGTCAAAACAACTGCTCTCCACTTCCAAATGGTGCGCGATGGCATAAATAACCCTATTTAAGCTCAGTTACACGTTTGCATTGAAAGTGACTGAGTTATTCACTTTTCCAGTTTTTATGCGTGCAAAGTGCTTTTCAGAGCGAGAGAATCACTTTTTGACCAAAAAGGTGCTTTTGACTATTGTTGTTTGACTATAATTCACGTGTTAGGACACGTGAATTATAGTCAAAACAACTGCTCTCCACTTCCAAATGGTGCGCGATGGCATAAATAACCCTATTTAAGCTCAGTTACACGTTTGCATTGAAAGGGACTGAGTTATCAACTTTTCCAGTTTTTATGCGTGCAAAATGCTTTTCAGAGCGAGAAAAGCATGTTTTGACCCACAATGTGTTTTTGACCCTAACACGTGAATTATAGTCAAAACAACTGCTCTCCACTTCCAAATGGTGCGCGATGGCATACATAACCCTATTTAAGCTCAGTTACACGTTTGCATTTAAAGGGACTGAGTTATCAACTTTTCCAGTTTTATGCGTGCAAAATGCTTTTCAGAGCGAGAAAAGCATGTTTTGACCCACAATGTGTTTTTGACCCTAACACGTGAATTATAGTCAAAACAACTGCTCTCCACTTCCAAATGGTGCGCGATGGCATAAATAACCCTATTTAAGCTCAGTTACACGTTTGCATTGAAAGTGACTGAGTTATTCACTTTTCCAGTTTTTATGCGTGCAAAGTGCTTTTCAGAGCGAGAGAATCACTTTTTGACCAAAAAGGTGCTTTTGACCCTAACACGTGAATTATAGTCAAAACAACTGCTCTCCACTTCCAAATGGTGCGCGATGGCATAAATAACCCTATTTAAGCTCAGTTACACGTTTGCATTGAAAGGGACTGAGTTATCAACTTTCCAGTTTTTATGCGTGCAAAATGCTTTTCAGAGCGAGAAAAGCATGTTTTGACCCACAATGTGTTTTTGACCCTAACACGTGAATTATAGTCAAAACAACTGCTCTCCACTTCCAAATGGTGCGCGATGGCATAAATAACCCTATTTAAGCTCAGTTACACGTTTGCATTGAAAGGGACTGAGTTATCAACTTTTCCAGTTTTTATGCGTGCAAAATGCTTTTCAGAGCGAGAAAAGCATGTTTTGACCCACAATGTGTTTTTGACCCTAACACGTGAATTATAGTCAAAACAACTGCTCTCCGCACTTCCAAATGGTGCGCGATGGCATAAATAACCCTATTTAAGCTCAGTTACACGTTTGCATTGAAAGGGACTGAGTTATCAACTTTTCCAGTTTTTATGCGTGCAAAATGCTTTTCAGAGCGAGAAAAGCATGTTTTGACCCACAATGTGTTTTTGACCCTAACACGTGAATTATAGTCAAAACAACTGCTCTCCACTTCCAAATGGTGCGCGATGGCATAAATAACCCTATTTAAGCTCAGTTACACGTTTGCATTGAAAGTGACTGAGTTATTCACTTTTCCAGTTTTTATGCGTGCAAAGTGCTTTTCAGAGCGAGAGAATCACTTTTTGACCAAAAAGGTGCTTTTGACTATTGTTGTTTTGACTATAATTCACGTGTTAGGACACGTGAATTATAGTCAAAACAACTGCTCTCCACTTCCAAATGGTGCGCGATGGCATAAATAACCCTATTTAAGCTCAGTTACACGTTTGCATTGAAAGGGACTGAGTTATCAACTTTTCCAGTTTTTATGCGTGCAAAATTCTTTTCAGAGCGAGAAAAGCATGTTTTGACCCACAATGTGTTTTTGACCCTAACACGTGAATTATAGTCAAAACAACTGCTCTCCACTTCCAAATGGTGCGCGATGGCATAAATAACCCTATTTAAGCTCAGTTACACGTTTGCATTGAAAGTGACTGAGTTATTCACTTTTCCAGTTTTTATGCGTGCAAAGTGCTTTTCAGAGCGAGAGAATCACTTTTTGACCAAAAGGTGCTTTTGACCCTAACACGTGAATTATAGTCAAAACAACTGCTCTCCACTTCCAAATGGTGCGCGATGGCATAAATAACCCTATTTAAGCTCAGTTACACGTTTGCATTGAAAGGGACTGAGTTATCAACTTTTCCAGTTTTTATGCGTGCAAAATGCTTTTCAGAGCGAGAAAAGCATGTTTTGACCCACAATGTGTTTTTGACCCTAACACGTGAATTATAGTCAAAACAACTGCTCTCCACTTCCAAATGGTGCGCGATGGCATAAATAACCCTATTTAAGCTCAGTACACGTTTGCATTGAAAGGGACTGAGTTATCAACTTTTCCAGTTTTTATGCGTGCAAAATGCTTTTCAGAGCGAGAAAAGCATGTTTTGACCCACAATGTGTTTTTGACCCTAACACGTGAATTATAGTCAAAACAACTGCTCTCCACTTCCAAATGGTGCGCGATGGCATACATAACCCTATTTAAGCTCAGTTACACGTTTGCATTTAAAGGGACTGAGTTATCAACTTTTCCAGTTTTTATGCGTGCAAAATGCTTTTCAGAGCGAGAAAAGCATGTTTTGACCCACAATGTGTTTTTGACCCTAACACGTGAATTATAGTCAAAACAACTGCTCTCCACTTCCAAATGGTGCGCGATGGCATAAATAACCCTATTTAAGCTCAGTTACACGTTTGCATTGAAAGTGACTGAGTTATTCACTTTTCCAGTTTTTATGCGTGCAAAGTGCTTTTCAGAGCGAGAGAATCACTTTTTGACCAAAAAGGTGCTTTTGACCCTAACACGTGAATTATAGTCAAAACAACTGCTCTCCACTTCCAAATGGTGCGCGATGGCATAAATAACCCTATTTAAGCTCAGTTACACGTTTGCATTGAAAGGGACTGAGTTATCAACTTTTCCAGTTTTTATGCGTGCAAAATGCTTTTCAGAGCGAGAAAAGCATGTTTTGACCCACAATGTGTTTTTGACCCTAACACGTGAATTATAGTCAAAACAACTGCTCTCCACTTCCAAATGGTGCGCGATGGCATAAATAACCCTATTTAAGCTCAGTTACACGTTTGCATTGAAAGGGACTGAGTTATCAACTTTTCCAGTTTTTATGCGTGCAAAATGCTTTTCAGAGCGAGAAAAGCATGTTTTGACCCACAATGTGTTTTTGACCCTAACACGTGAATTATAGTCAAAACAACTGCTCTCCACTTCCAAATGGTGCGCGATGGCATAAATAACCCTATTTAAGCTCAGTTACACGTTTGCATTGAAAGGGACTGAGTTATCAACTTTTCCAGTTTTTATGCGTGCAAAATGCTTTTCAGAGCGAGAAAAGCATGTTTTGACCCACAATGTGTTTTTGACCCTAACACGTGAATTATAGTCAAAACAACTGCTCTCCACTTGCAAATGGTGCGCGATGGCATAAATAACCCTATTTAAGCTCAGTTACACGTTTGCATTGAAAGTGACTGAGTTATTCACTTTTCCAGTTTTTATGCGTGCAAAGTGCTTTTCAGAGCGAGAGAATCACTTTTTGACCAAAAAGGTGCTTTTGACTATTGTTGTTTTGACTATAATTCACGTGTTAGGACACGTGAATTATAGTCAAAACAACTGCTCTCCACTTCCAAATGGTGCGCGATGGCATAAATAACCCTATTTAAGCTCAGTTACACGTTTGCATTGAAAGGGACTGAGTTATCAACTTTTCCAGTTTTTATGCGTGCAAAATTCTTTTCAGAGCGAGAAAAGCATGTTTTGACCCACAATGTGTTTTTGACCCTAACACGTGAATTATAGTCAAAACAACTGCTCTCCACTTCCAAATGGTGCGCGATGGCATAAATAACCCTATTTAAGCTCAGTTACACGTTTGCATTGAAAGTGACTGAGTTATTCACTTTTCCAGTTTTTATGCGTGCAAAGTGCTTTTCAGAGCGAGAGAATCACTTTTTGACCAAAAAGGTGCTTTTGACCCTAACACGTGAATTATAGTCAAAACAACTGCTCTCCACTTCCAAATGGTGCGCGATGGCATAAATAACCCTATTTAAGCTCAGTTACACGTTTGCATTGAAAGGGACTGAGTTATCAACTTTTCCAGTTTTTATGCGTGCAAAATGCTTTTCAGAGCGAGAAAAGCATGTTTTGACCCACAATGTGTTTTTGACCCTAACACGTGAATTATAGTCAAAACAACTGCTCTCCACTTCCAAATGGTGCGCGATGGCATAAATAACCCTATTTAAGCTCAGTTACACGTTTGCATTGAAAGTGACTGAGTTATTCACTTTTCCAGTTTTTATGCGTGCAAAGTGCTTTTCAGAGCGAGAGAATCACTTTTTGACCAAAAAGGTGCTTTTGACCATAACACGTGAATTATAGTCAAAACAACTGCTCTCCACTTCCAAATGGTGCGCGATGGCATAAATAACCCTATTTAAGCTCAGTTACACGTTTGCATTGAAAGGGACTGAGTTATCAACTTTTCCAGTTTTTATGCGTGCAAAATGCTTTTCAGAGCGAGAAAAGCATGTTTTGACCCACAATGTGTTTTTGACCCTAACACGTGAATTATAGTCAAAACAACTGCTCTCCACTTCCAAATGGTGCGCGATGGCATACATAACCCTATTTACGCTCAGTTACACGTTTGCATTTAAAGGGACTGAGTTATCAACTTTTCCAGTTTTTATGCGTGCAAAATGCTTTTCAGAGCGAGAAAAGCATGTTTTGACCCACAATGTGTTTTTGACCCTAACACGTGAATTATAGTCAAAACAACTGCTCTCCACTTCCAAATGGTGCGCGATGGCATAAATAACCCTATTTAAGCTCAGTTACACGTTTGCATTGAAAGTGACTGAGTTATTCACTTTTCCAGTTTTTATGCGTGCAAAGTGCTTTTCAGAGCGAGAGAATCACTTTTTGACCAAAAAGGTGCTTTTGACTATTGTTGTTTTGACTATAATTCACGTGTTAGGACACGTGAATTATAGTCAAAACAACTGCTCTCCACTTCCAAATGGTGCGCGATGGCATAAATAACCCTATTTAAGCTCAGTTACACGTTTGCATTGAAAGGGACTGAGTTATCAACTTTTCCAGTTTTTATGCGTGCAAAATGCTTTTCAGAGCGAGAAAAGCATGTTTTGACCCACAATGTGTTTTTGACCCTAACACGTGAATTATAGTCAAAACAACTGCTCTCCACTTCCAAATGGTGCGCGATGGCATAAATAACCCTATTTAAGCTCAGTTACACGTTTGCATTGAAAGTGACTGAGTTATTCACTTTTCCAGTTTTTATGCGTGCAAAGTGCTTTTCAGAGCGAGAGAATCACTTTTTGACCAAAAAGGTGCTTTTGACTATTGTTGTTTTGACTATAATTCACGTGTTAGGACACGTGAATTATAGTCAAAACAACTGCTCTCCACTTCCAAATGGTGCGCGATGGCATAAATAACCCTATTTAAGCTCAGTTACACGTTTGCATTGAAAGGGACTGAGTTATCAACTTTTCCAGTTTTTATGCGTGCAAAATGCTTTTCAGAGCGAGAAAAGCATGTTTTGACCCACAATGTGTTTTTGACCCTAACACGTGAATTATAGTCAAAACAACTGCTCTCCACTTCCAAATGGTGCGCGATGGCATAAATAACCCTATTTAAGCTCAGTTACACGTTTGCATTGAAAGTGACTGAGTTATTCACTTTTCCAGTTTTTATGCGTGCAAAGTGCTTTTCAGAGCGAGAGAATCACTTTTTGACCAAAAAGGTGCTTTTGACCCTAACACGTGAATTATAGTCAAAACAACTGCTCTCCACTTCCAAATGGTGCGCGATGGCATAAATAACCCTATTTAAGCTCAGTTACACGTTTGCATTGAAAGGGACTGAGTTATCAACTTTTCCAGTTTTTATGCGTGCAAAATGCTTTTCAGAGCGAGAAAAGCATGTTTTGACCCACAATGTGTTTTTGACCCTAACACGTGAATTATAGTCAAAACAACTGCTCTCCACTTCCAAATGGTGCGCGATGGCATAAATAACCCTATTTAAGCTCAGTTACACGTTTGCATTGAAAGTGACTGAGTTATTCACTTTTCCAGTTTTTATGCGTGCAAAGTGCTTTTCAGAGCGAGAGAATCACTTTTTGACCAAAAAGGTGCTTTTGACTATTGTTGTTTTGACTATAATTCACGTGTTAGGACACGTGAATTATAGTCAAAACAACTGCTCTCCACTTCCAAATGGTGCGCGATGGCATAAATAACCCTATTTAAGCTCAGTTACACGTTTGCATTGAAAGGGACTGAGTTATCAACTTTTCCAGTTTTTATGCGTGCAAAATTCTTTTCAGAGCGAGAAAAGCATGTTTTGACCCACAATGTGTTTTTGACCCTAACACGTGAATTATAGTCAAAACAACTGCTCTCCACTTCCAAATGGTGCGCGATGGCATAAATAACCCTATTTAAGCTCAGTTACACGTTTGCATTGAAAGTGACTGAGTTATTCACTTTTCCAGTTTTTATGCGTGCAAAGTGCTTTTCAGAGCGAGAGAATCACTTTTTGACCAAAAAGGTGCTTTTGACCCTAACACGTGAATTATAGTCAAAACAACTGCTCTCCACTTCCAAATGGTGCGCGATGGCATAAATAACCCTATTTAAGCTCAGTTACACGTTTGCATTGAAAGTGACTGAGTTATTCACTTTTCCAGTTTTTATGCGTGCAAAGTGCTTTTCAGAGCGAGAGAATCACTTTTTGACCAAAAAGGTGCTTTTGACCCTAACACGTGAATTATAGTCAAAACAACTGCTCTCCACTTCCAAATGGTGCGCGATGGCATAAATAACCCTATTTAAGCTCAGTTACACGTTTGCATTGAAAGGGACTGAGTTATCAACTTTTCCAGTTTTTATGCGTGCAAAATGCTTTTCAGAGCGAGAAAAGCATGTTTTGACCCACAATGTGTTTTTGACCCTAACACGTGAATTATAGTCAAAACAACTGCTCTCCACTTCCAAATGGTGCGCGATGGCATAAATAACCCTATTTAAGCTCAGTTACACGTTTGCATTGAAAGTGACTGAGTTATTCACTTTTCCAGTTTTTATGCGTGCAAAGTGCTTTTCAGAGCGAGAGAATCACTTTTTGACCAAAAAGGTGCTTTTGACTATTGTTGTTTTGACTATAATTCACGTGTTAGGACACGTGAATTATAGTCAAAACAACTGCTCTCCACTTCCAAATGGTGCGCGATGGCATAAATAACCCTATTTAAGCTCAGTTACACGTTTGCATTGAAAGGGACTGAGTTATCAACTTTTCCAGTTTTTATGCGTGCAAAATTCTTTTCAGAGCGAGAAAAGCATGTTTTGACCCACAATGTGTTTTTGACCCTAACACGTGAATTATAGTCAAAACAACTGCTCTCCACTTCCAAATGGTGCGCGATGGCATAAATAACCCTATTTAAGCTCAGTTACACGTTTGCATTGAAAGTGACTGAGTTATTCACTTTTCCAGTTTTTATGCGTGCAAAGTGCTTTTCAGAGCGAGAGAATCACTTTTTGACCAAAAAGGTGCTTTTGACCCTAACACGTGAATTATAGTCAAAACAACTGCTCTCCACTTCCAAATGGTGCGCGATGGCATAAATAACCCTATTTAAGCTCAGTTACACGTTTGCATTGAAAGTGACTGAGTTATTCACTTTTCCAGTTTTTATGCGTGCAAAGTGCTTTTCAGAGCGAGAGAATCACTTTTTGACCAAAAAGGTGCTTTTGACTATTGTTGTTTTGACTATAATTCACGTGTTAGGACACGTGAATTATAGTCAAAACAACTGCTCTCCACTTCCAAATGGTGCGCGATGGCATAAATAACCCTATTTAAGCTCAGTTACACGTTTGCATTGAAAGGGACTGAGTTATCAACTTTTCCAGTTTTTATGCGTGCAAAATTCTTTTCAGAGCGAGAAAAGCATGTTTTGACCCACAATGTGTTTTTGACCCTAACACGTGAATTATAGTCAAAACAACTGCTCTCCACTTCCAAATGGTGCGCGATGGCATAAATAACCCTATTTAAGCTCAGTTACACGTTTGCATTGAAAGTGACTGAGTTATCAACTTTTCCAGTTTTTATGCGTGCAAAATGCTTTTCAGAGCGAGAAAAGCATGTTTTGACCCACAATGTGTTTTTGACCCTAACACGTGAATTATAGTCAAAACAACTGCTCTCCACTTCCAAATGGTGCGCGATGGCATAAATAACCCTATTTAAGCTCAGTTACACGTTTGCATTGAAAGGGACTGAGTTATCAACTTTTCCAGTTTTTATGCGTGCAAAATGCTTTTCAGAGCGAGAAAAGCATGTTTTGACCCACAATGTGTTTTTGACCCTAACACGTGAATTATAGTCAAAACAACTGCTCTCCACTTCCAAATGGTGCGCGATGGCATACATAACCCTATTTAAGCTCAGTTACACGTTTGCATTGAAAGGGACTGAGATATCAACTTTTCCAGTTTTTATGCGTGCAAAATGCTTTTCAGAGCGAGAAAAGCATGTTTTGACCCACAATGTGTTTTTGACCCTAACACGTGAATTATAGTCAAAACAACTGCTCTACACTTCCAAATGGTGCGCGATGGCATAAATAACCCTATTTAAGCTCAGTTACACGTTTGCATTGAAAGGGACTGAGTTATCAACTTTTCCAGTTTTTATGCGTGCAAAATGCTTTTCAGAGCGAGAAAAGCATGTTTTGACCCACAATGTGTTTTTGACCCTAACACGTGAATTATAGTCAAAACAACTGCTCTACACTTCCAAATGGTGCGCGATGGCATAAATAACCCTATTTAAGCTCAGTTACACGTTTGCATTGAAAGGGACTGAGTTATCAACTTTTCCAGTTTTTATGCGTGCAAAATGCTTTTCAGAGCGAGAAAAGCATGTTTTGACCCACAATGTGTTTTTGACCCTAACACGTGAATTATAGTCAAAACAACTGCTCTCCACTTCCAAATGGTGCGCGATGGCATAAATAACCATATTTAAGCTCAGTTACACGTTTGCATTGAAAGGGACTGAGTTATCAACTTTTCCAGTTTTTATGCGTGCAAAATGCTTTTCAGAGCGAGAAAAGCATGTTTTGACCCACAATGTGTTTTTGACCCTAACACGTGAATTATAGTCAAAACAACTGCTCTCCACTTCCAAATGGTGCGCGATGGCATAAATAACCCTATTTAAGCTCAGTTACACGTTTGCATTGAAAGGGACTGAGTTATCAACTTTTCCAGTTTTTATGCGTGCAAAATGCTTTTCAGAGCGAGAAAAGCATGTTTTGACCCACAATGTGTTTTTGACCCTAACACGTGAATTATAGTCAAAACAACTGCTCTCCACTTCCAAATGGTGCGCGATGGCATACATAACCCTATTTAAGCTCAGTTACACGTTTGCATTGAAAGTGACTGAGTTATTCACTTTTCCAGTTTTTATGCGTGCAAAGTGCTTTTCAGAGCGAGAGAATCACTTTTTGACCAAAAAGGTGCTTTTGACTATTGTTGTTTTGACTATAATTCACGTGTTAGGACACGTGAATTATAGTCAAAACAACTGCTCTCCACTTCCAAATGGTGCGCGATGGCATAAATAACCCTATTTAAGCTCAGTTACACGTTTGCATTGAAAGGGACTGAGTTATCAACTTTTCCAGTTTTTATGCGTGCAAAATTCTTTTCAGAGCGAGAAAAGCATGTTTTGACCCACAATGTGTTTTTGACCCTAACACGTGAATTATAGTCAAAACAACTGCTCTCCACTTCCAAATGGTGCGCGATGGCATAAATAACCCTATTTAAGCTCAGTTACACGTTTGCATTGAAAGTGACTGAGTTATTCACTTTTCCAGTTTTTATGCGTGCAAAGTGCTTTTCAGAGCGAGAGAATCACTTTTTGACCAAAAAGGTGCTTTTGACCCTAACACGTGAATTATAGTCAAAACAACTGCTCTCCACTTCCAAATGGTGCGCGATGGCATAAATAACCCTATTTAAGCTCAGTTACACGTTTGCATTGAAAGGGACTGAGTTATCAACTTTTCCAGTTTTTATGCGTGCAAAATGCTTTTCAGAGCGAGAAAAGCATGTTTTGACCCACAATGTGTTTTTGACCCTAACACGTGAATTATAGTCAAAACAACTGCTCTCCACTTCCAAATGGTGCGCGATGGCATAAATAACCCTATTTAAGCTCAGTTACACGTTTGCATTGAAAGTGACTGAGTTATTCACTTTTCCAGTTTTTATGCGTGCAAAGTGCTTTTCAGAGCGAGAGAATCACTTTTTGACCAAAAAGGTGCTTTTGACTATTGTTGTTTTGACTATAATTCACGTGTTAGGACACGTGAATTATAGTCAAAACAACTGCTCTCCACTTCCAAATGGTGCGCGATGGCATAAATAACCCTATTTAAGCTCAGTTACACGTTTGCATTGAAAGGGACTGAGTTATCAACTTTTCCAGTTTTTATGCGTGCAAAATTCTTTTCAGAGCGAGAAAAGCATGTTTTGACCCACAATGTGTTTTTGACCCTAACACGTGAATTATAGTCAAAACAACTGCTCTCCACTTCCAAATGGTGCGCGATGGCATAAATAACCCTATTTAAGCTCAGTTACACGTTTGCATTGAAAGTGACTGAGTTATTCACTTTTCCAGTTTTTATGCGTGCAAAGTGCTTTTCAGAGCGAGAGAATCACTTTTTGACCAAAAAGGTGCTTTTGACTATTGTTGTTTTGACTATAATTCACGTGTTAGGACACGTGAATTATAGTCAAAACAACTGCTCTCCACTTCCAAATGGTGCGCGATGGCATAAATAACCCTATTTAAGCTCAGTTACACGTTTGCATTGAAAGGGACTGAGTTATCAACTTTTCCAGTTTTTATGCGTGCAAAATGCTTTTCAGAGCGAGAAAAGCATGTTTTGACCCACAATGTGTTTTTGACCCTAACACGTGAATTATAGTCAAAACAACTGCTCTCCACTTCCAAATGGTGCGCGATGGCATAAATAACCCTATTTAAGCTCAGTTACACGTTTGCATTGAAAGTGACTGAGTTATTCACTTTTCCAGTTTTTATGCGTGCAAAGTGCTTTTCAGAGCGAGAGAATCACTTTTTGACCAAAAAGGTGCTTTTGACCCTAACACGTGAATTATAGTCAAAACAACTGCTCTCCACTTCCAAATGGTGCGCGATGGCATAAATAACCCTTTTTAAGCTCAGTTACACGTTTGCATTGAAAGGGACTGAGTTATCAACTTTTCCAGTTTTTATGCGTGCAAAATGCTTTTCAGAGCGAGAAAAGCATGTTTTGACCCACAATGTGTTTTTGACCCTAACACGTGAATTATAGTCAAAACAACTGCTCTCCACTTCCAAATGGTGCGCGATGGCATAAATAACCCTATTTAAGCTCAGTTACACGTTTGCATTGAAAGGGACTGAGTTATCAACTTTTCCAGTTTTTATGCGTGCAAAATGCTTTTCAGAGCGAGAAAAGCATGTTTTGACCCACAATGTGTTTTTGACCCTAACACGTGAATTATAGTCAAAACAACTGCTCTCCACTTCCAAATGGTGCGCGATGGCATACATAACCCTATTTAAGCTCAGTTACACGTTTGCATTTAAAGGGACTGAGTTATCAACTTTTCCAGTTTTTATGCGTGCAAAATGCTTTTCAGAGCGAGAAAAGCATGTTTTGACCCACAATGTGTTTTTGACCCTAACACGTGAATTATAGTCAAAACAACTGCTCTCCACTTCCAAATGGTGCGCGATGGCATAAATAACCCTATTTAAGCTCAGTTACACGTTTGCATTGAAAGGGACTGAGTTATCAACTTTTCCAGTTTTTATGCGTGCAAAATGCTTTTCAGAGCGAGAAAAGCATGTTTTGACCCACAATGTGTTTTTGACCCTAACACGTGAATTATAGTCAAAACAACTGCTCTCCACTTCCAAATGGTGCGCGATGGCATAAATAACCCTATTTAAGCTCAGTTACACGTTTGCATTGAAAGTGACTGAGTTATTCACTTTTCCAGTTTTTATGCGTGCAAAGTGCTTTTCAGAGCGAGAGAATCACTTTTTGACCAAAAAGGTGCTTTTGACTATTGTTGTTTTGACTATAATTCACGTGTTAGGACACGTGAATTATAGTCAAAACAACTGCTCTCCACTTCCAAATGGTGCGCGATGGCATAAATAACCCTATTTAAGCTCAGTTACACGTTTGCATTGAAAGGGACTGAGTTATCAACTTTTCCAGTTTTTATGCGTGCAAAATTCTTTTCAGAGCGAGAAAAGCATGTTTTGACCCACAATGTGTTTTTGACCCTAACACGTGAATTATAGTCAAAACAACTGCTCTCCACTTCCAAATGGTGCGCGATGGCATAAATAACCCTATTTAAGCTCAGTTACACGTTTGCATTGAAAGTGACTGAGTTATTCACTTTTCCAGTTTTTATGCGTGCAAAGTGCTTTTCAGAGCGAGAGAATCACTTTTTGACCAAAAAGGTGCTTTTGACCCTAACACGTGAATTATAGTCAAAACAACTGCTCTCCACTTCCAAATGGTGCGCGATGGCATAGATAACCCTTTTTAAGCTCAGTTACACGTTTGCATTGAAAGGGACTGAGTTATCAACTTTTCCAGTTTTTATGCGTGCAAAATGCTTTTCAGAGCGAGAAAAGCATGTTTTGACCCACAATGTGTTTTTGACCCTAACACGTGAATTATAGTCAAAACAACTGCTCTCCACTTCCAAATGGTGCGCGATGGCATAAATAACCCTATTTAAGCTCAGTTACACGTTTGCATTGAAAGGGACTGAGTTATCAACTTTTCCAGTTTTTATGCGTGCAAAATGCTTTTCAGAGCGAGAAAAGCATGTTTTGACCCACAATGTGTTTTTGACCCTAACACGTGAATTATAGTCAAAACAACTGCTCTCCACTTCCAAATGGTGCGCGATGGCATACATAACCCTATTTAAGCTCAGTTACACGTTTGCATTGAAAGGGACTGAGTTATCAACTTTTCCAGTTTTTATGCGTGCAAAATGCTTTTCAGAGCGAGAAAAGCATGTTTTGACCCACAATGTGTTTTTGACCCTAACACGTGAATTATAGTCAAAACAACTGCTCTCCACTTCCAAATGGTGCGCGATGGCATAAATAACCCTATTTAAGCTCAGTTACACGTTTGCATTGAAAGTGACTGAGTTATTCACTTTTCCAGTTTTTATGCGTGCAAAGTGCTTTTCAGAGCGAGAGAATCACTTTTTGACCAAAAAGGTGCTTTTGACCCTAACACGTGAATTATAGTCAAAACAACTGCTCTCCACTTCCAAATGGTGCGCGATGGCATAAATAACCCTATTTAAGCTCAGTTACACGTTTGCATTGAAAGGGACTGAGTTATCAACTTTTCCAGTTTTTATGCGTGCAAAATGCTTTTCAGAGCGAGAAAAGCATGTTTTGACCCACAATGTGTTTTTGACCCTAACACGTGAATTATAGTCAAAACAACTGCTCTCCACTTCCAAATGGTGCGCGATGGCATAAATAACCCTATTTAAGCTCAGTTACACGTTTGCATTGAAAGTGACTGAGTTATTCACTTTTCCAGTTTTTATGCGTGCAAAGTGCTTTTCAGAGCGAGAGAATCACTTTTTGACCAAAAAGGTGCTTTTGACTATTGTTGTTTTGACTATAATTCACGTGTTAGGACACGTGAATTATAGTCAAAACAACTGCTCTCCACTTCCAAATGGTGCGCGATGGCATAAATAACCCTATTTAAGCTCAGTTACACGTTTGCATTGAAAGGGACTGAGTTATCAACTTTTCCAGTTTTTATGCGTGCAAAATGCTTTTCAGAGCGAGAAAAGCATGTTTTGACCCACAATGTGTTTTTGACCCTAACACGTGAATTATAGTCAAAACAACTGCTCTCCACTTCCAAATGGTGCGCGATGGCATAAATAACCCTATTTAAGCTCAGTTACACGTTTGCATTGAAAGTGACTGAGTTATTCACTTTTCCAGT
Source organism: Micromesistius poutassou (assembly GCF_964030765.1). NCBI lineage: Eukaryota > Metazoa > Chordata > Actinopteri > Gadiformes > Gadidae > Micromesistius > Micromesistius poutassou. The sequence goes on along the minus strand of NC_140279.1, from coordinate 20,506,322 downwards.
TTTTATGCGTGCAAAGTGCTTTTCAGAGCGAGAGAATCACTTTTTGACCAAAAAGGTGCTTTTGACTATTGTTGTTTTGACTATAATTCACGTGTTAGGACACGTGAATTATAGTCAAAACAACTGCTCTCCACTTCCAAATGGTGCGCGATGGCATAAATAACCCTATTTAAGCTCAGTTACACGTTTGCATTGAAAGGGACTGAGTTATCAACTTTTCCAGTTTTTATGCGTGCAAAATTCTTTTCAGAGCGAGAAAAGCATGTTTTGACCCACAATGTGTTTTTGACCCTAACACGTGAATTATCGTCAAAACAACTGCTCTCCACTTCCAAATGGTGCGCGATGGCATAAATAACCCTATTTAAGCTCAGTTACACGTTTGCATTGAAAGTGACTGAGTTATTCACTTTTCCAGTTTTTATGCGTGCAAAGTGCTTTTCAGAGCGAGAGAATCACTTTTTGACCAAAAAGGTGCTTTTGACCCTAACACGTGAATTATAGTCAAAACAACTGCTCTCCACTTCCAAATGGTGCGCGATGGCATAAATAACCCTATTTAAGCTCAGTTACACGTTTGCATTGAAAGGGACTGAGTTATCAACTTTTCCAGTTTTTATGCGTGCAAAATGCTTTTCAGAGCGAGAAAAGCATGTTTTGACCCACAATGTGTTTTTGACCCTAACACGTGAATTATAGTCAAAACAACTGCTCTCCACTTCCAAATGGTGCGCGATGGCATAAATAACCCTATTTAAGCTCAGTTACACGTTTGCATTGAAAGGGACTGAGTTATCAACTTTTCCAGTTTTTATGCGTGCAAAATGCTTTTCAGAGCGAGAAAAGCATGTTTTGACCCACAATGTGTTTTTGACCCTAACACGTGAATTATAGTCAAAACAACTGCTCTCCACTTCCAAATGGTGCGCGATGGCATAAATAACCCTATTTAAGCTCAGTTACACGTTTGCATTGAAAGTGACTGAGTTATTCACTTTTCCAGTTTTTATGCGTGCAAAGTGCTTTTCAGAGCGAGAGAATCACTTTTTGACCAAAAAGGTGCTTTTGACTATTGTTGTTTTGACTATAATTCACGTGTTAGGACACGTGAATTATAGTCAAAACAACTGCTCTCCACTTCCAAATGGTGCGCGATGGCATAAATAACCCTATTTAAGCTCAGTTACACGTTTGCATTGAAAGGGACTGAGTTATCAACTTTTCCAGTTTTTATGCGTGCAAAATGCTTTTCAGAGCGAGAAAAGCATGTTTTGACCCACAATGTGTTTTTGACCCTAACACGTGAATTATAGTCAAAACAACTGCTCTCCACTTCCAAATGGTGCGCGATGGCATAAATAACCCTATTTAAGCTCAGTTACACGTTTGCATTGAAAGTGACTGAGTTATTCACTTTTCCAGTTTTTATGCGTGCAAAGTGCTTTTCAGAGCGAGAGAATCACTTTTTGACCAAAAAGGTGCTTTTGACTATTGTTGTTTTGACTATAATTCACGTGTTAGGACACGTGAATTATAGTCAAAACAACTGCTCTCCACTTCCAAATGGTGCGCGATGGCATAAATAACCCTATTTAAGCTCAGTTACACGTTTGCATTGAAAGGGACTGAGTTATCAACTTTTCCAGTTTTTATGCGTGCAAAATTCTTTTCAGAGCGAGAAAAGCATGTTTTGACCCACAATGTGTTTTTGACCCTAACACGTGAATTATAGTCAAAACAACTGCTCTCCACTTCCAAATGGTGCGCGATGGCATAAATAACCCTATTTAAGCTCAGTTACACGTTTGCATTGAAAGTGACTGAGTTATTCACTTTTCCAGTTTTTATGCGTGCAAAGTGCTTTTCAGAGCGAGAGAATCACTTTTTGACCAAAAAGGTGCTTTTGACCCTAACACGTGAATTATAGTCAAAACAACTGCTCTCCACTTCCAAATGGTGCGCGATGGCATAAATAACCCTATTTAAGCTCAGTTACACGTTTGCATTGAAAGGGACTGAGTTATCAACTTTTCCAGTTTTTATGCGTGCAAAATGCTTTTCAGAGCGAGAAAAGCATGTTTTGACCCACAATGTGTTTTTGACCCTAACACGTGAATTATAGTCAAAACAACTGCTCTCCACTTCCAAATGGTGCGCGATGGCATAAATAACCCTATTTAAGCTCAGTTACACGTTTGCATTGAAAGGGACTGAGTTATCAACTTTTCCAGTTTTTATGCGTGCAAAATGCTTTTCAGAGCGAGAAAAGCATGTTTTGACCCACAATGTGTTTTTGACCCTAACACGTGAATTATAGTCAAAACAACTAGGCTCCACTTCCAAATGGTGCGCGATGGCATACATAACCCTATTTAAGCTCAGTTACACGTTTGCATTTAAAGGGACTGAGTTATCAACTTTTCCAGTTTTTATGCGTGCAAAATGCTTTTCAGAGCGAGAAAAGCATGTTTTGACCCACAATGTGTTTTTGACCCTAACACGTGAATTATAGTCAAAACAACTGCTCTCCACTTCCAAATGGTGCGCGATGGCATAAATAACCCTATTTAAGCTCAGTTACACGTTTGCATTGAAAGTGACTGAGTTATTCACTTTTCCAGTTTTTATGCGTGCAAAGTGCTTTTCAGAGCGAGAGAATCACTTTTTGACCAAAAAGGTGCTTTTGACCCTAACACGTGAATTATAGTCAAAACAACTGCTCTCCACTTCCAAATGGTGCGCGATGGCATAAATAACCCTATTTAAGCTCAGTTACACGTTTGCATTGAAAGGGACTGAGTTATCAACTTTTCCAGTTTTTATGCGTGCAAAATGCTTTTCAGAGCGAGAAAAGCATGTTTTGACCCACAATGTGTTTTTGACCCTAACACGTGAATTATAGTCAAAACAACTGCTCTCCACTTCCAAATGGTGCGCGATGGCATAAATAACCCTATTTAAGCTCAGTTACACGTTTGCATTGAAAGTGACTGAGTTATTCACTTTTCCAGTTTTTATGCGTGCAAAGTGCTTTTCAGAGCGAGAGAATCACTTTTTGACCAAAAAGGTGCTTTTGACTATTGTTGTTTTGACTATAATTCACGTGTTAGGACACGTGAATTATAGTCAAAACAACTGCTCTCCACTTCCAAATGGTGCGCGATGGCATAAATAACCCTATTTAAGCTCAGTTACACGTTTGCATTGAAAGGGACTGAGTTATCAACTTTTCCAGTTTTTATGCGTGCAAAATGCTTTTCAGAGCGAGAAAAGCATGTTTTGACCCACAATGTGTTTTTGACCCTAACACGTGAATTATAGTCAAAACAACTGCTCTCCACTTCCAAATGGTGCGCGATGGCATAAATAACCCTATTTAAGCTCAGTTACACGTTTGCATTGAAAGTGACTGAGTTATTCACTTTTCCAGTTTTTATGCGTGCAAAGTGCTTTTCAGAGCGAGAGAATCACTTTTTGACCAAAAAGGTGCTTTTGACTATTGTTGTTTTGACTATAATTCACGTGTTAGGACACGTGAATTATAGTCAAAACAACTGCTCTCCACTTCCAAATGGTGCGCGATGGCATAAATAACCCTATTTAAGCTCAGTTACACGTTTGCATTGAAAGGGACTGAGTTATCAACTTTTCCAGTTTTTATGCGTGCAAAATGCTTTTCAGAGCGAGAAAAGCATGTTTTGACCCACAATGTGTTTTTGACCCTAACACGTGAATTATAGTCAAAACAACTGCTCTCCACTTCCAAATGGTGCGCGATGGCATAAATAACCCTATTTAAGCTCAGTTACACGTTTGCATTGAAAGTGACTGAGTTATTCACTTTTCCAGTTTTTATGCGTGCAAAGTGCTCTTCAGAGCGAGAGAATCACTTTTTGACCAAAAAGGTGCTTTTGACTATTGTTGTTTTGACTATAATTCACGTGTTAGGACACGTGAATTATAGTCAAAACAACTGCTCTCCACTTCCAAATGGTGCGCGATGGCATAAATAACCCTATTTAAGCTCAGTTACACGTTTGCATTGAAAGGGACTGAGTTATCAACTTTTCCAGTTTTTATGCGTGCAAAATTCTTTTCAGAGCGAGAAAAGCATGTTTTGACCCACAATGTGTTTTTGACCCTAACACGTGAATTATAGTCAAAACAACTGCTCTCCACTTCCAAATGGTGCGCGATGGCATAAATAACCCTATTTAAGCTCAGTTACACGTTTGCATTGAAAGTGACTGAGTTATTCACTTTTCCAGTTTTTATGCGTGCAAAGTGCTTTTCAGAGCGAGAGAATCACTTTTTGACCAAAAAGGTGCTTTTGACCCTAACACGTGAATTATAGTCAAAACAACTGCTCTCCACTTCCAAATGGTGCGCGATGGCATAAATAACCCTATTTAAGCTCAGTTACACGTTTGCATTGAAAGGGACTGAGTTATCAACTTTTCCAGTTTTTATGCGTGCAAAATGCTTTTCAGAGCGAGAAAAGCATGTTTTGACCCACAATGTGTTTTTGACCCTAACACGTGAATTATAGTCAAAACAACTGCTCTCCACTTCCAAATGGTGCGCGATGGCATACATAACCCTATTTAAGCTCAGTTACACGTTTGCATTTAAAGGGACTGAGTTATCAACTTTTCCAGTTTTTATGCGTGCAAAATGCTTTTCAGAGCGAGAAAAGCATGTTTTGACCCACAATGTGTTTTTGACCCTAACACGTGAATTATAGTCAAAACAACTGCTCTCCACTTCCAAATGGTGCGCGATGGCATAAATAACCCTATTTAAGCTCAGTTACACGTTTGCATTGAAAGTGACTGAGTTATTCACTTTTCCAGTTTTTATGCGTGCAAAGTGCTTTTCAGAGCGAGAGAATCACTTTTTGACCAAAAAGGTGCTTTTGACCCTAACACGTGAATTATAGTCAAAACAACTGCTCTCCACTTCCAAATGGTGCGCGATGGCATAAATAACCCTATTTAAGCTCAGTTACACGTTTGCATTGAAAGGGACTGAGTTATCAACTTTTCCAGTTTTTATGCGTGCAAAATTCTTTTCAGAGCGAGAAAAGCATGTTTTGACCCACAATGTGTTTTTGACCCTAACACGTGAATTATAGTCAAAACAACTGCTCTCCACTTCCAAATGGTGCGCGATGGCATAAATAACCCTATTTAAGCTCAGTTACACGTTTGCATTGAAAGGGACTGAGTTATCAACTTTTCCAGTTTTTATGCGTGCAAAATGCTTTTCAGAGCGAGAAAAGCATGTTTTGACCCACAATGTGTTTTTGACCCTAACACGTGAATTATAGTCAAAACAACTGCTCTCCACTTCCAAATGGTGCGCGATGGCATAAATAACCCTATTTAAGCTCAGTTACACGTTTGCATTGAAAGGGACTGAGTTATCAACTTTTCCAGTTTTTATGCGTGCAAAATGCTTTTCAGAGCGAGAAAAGCATGTTTTGACCCACAATGTGTTTTTGACCCTAACACGTGAATTATAGTCAAAACAACTGCTCTCCACTTCCAAATGGTGCGCGATGGCATAAATAACCCTATTTAAGCTCAGTTACACGTTTGCATTGAAAGTGACTGAGTTATTCACTTTTCCAGTTTTTATGCGTGCAAAGTGCTTTTCAGAGCGAGAGAATCACTTTTTGACCAAAAAGGTGCTTTTGACCCTAACACGTGAATTATAGTCAAAACAACTGCTCTCCACTTCCAAATGGTGCGCGATGGCATAAATAACCCTATTTAAGCTCAGTTACACGTTTGCATTGAAAGGGACTGAGTTATCAACTTTTCCAGTTTTTATGCGTGCAAAATGCTTTTCAGAGCGAGAAAAGCATGTTTTGACCCACAATGTGTTTTTGACCCTAACACGTGAATTATAGTCAAAACAACTGCTCTCCACTTCCAAATGGTGCGCGATGGCATAAATAACCCTATTTAAGCTCAGTTACACGTTTGCATTGAAAGTGACTGAGTTATTCACTTTTCCAGTTTTTATGCGTGCAAAGTGCTTTTCAGAGCAAGAGAATCACTTTTTGACCAAAAAGGTGCTTTTGACTATTGTTGTTTTGACTATAATTCACGTGTTAGGACACGTGAATTATAGTCAAAACAACTGCTCTCCACTTCCAAATGGTGCGCGATGGCATAAATAACCCTATTTAAGCTCAGTTACACGTTTGCATTGAAAGGGACTGAGTTATCAACTTTTCCAGTTTTTATGCGTGCAAAATGCTTTTCAGAGCGAGAAAAGCATGTTTTGACCCACAATGTGTTTTTGACCCTAACACGTGAATTATAGTCAAAACAACTGCTCTCCACTTCCAAATGGTGCGCGATGGCATAAATAACCCTATTTAAGCTCAGTTACACGTTTGCATTGAAAGTGACTGAGTTATTCACTTTTCCAGTTTTTATGCGTGCAAAGTGCTTTTCAGAGCGAGAGAATCACTTTTTGACCAAAAAGGTGCTTTTGACTATTGTTGTTTTGACTATAATTCACGTGTTAGGACACGTGAATTATAGTCAAAACAACTGCTCTCCACTTCCAAATGGTGCGCGATGGCATAAATAACCCTATTTAAGCTCAGTTACACGTTTGCATTGAAAGGGACTGAGTTATCAACTTTTCCAGTTTTTATGCGTGCAAAATTCTTTTCAGAGCGAGAAAAGCATGTTTTGACCCACAATGTGTTTTTGACCCTAACACGTGAATTATAGTCAAAACAACTGCTCTCCACTTCCAAATGGTGCGCGATGGCATAAATAACCCTATTTAAGCTCAGTTACACGTTTGCATTGAAAGGGACTGAGTTATCAACTTTTCCAGTTTTTATGCGTGCAAAATGCTTTTCAGAGCGAGAAAAGCATGTTTTGACCCACAATGTGTTTTTGACCCTAACACGTGAATTATAGTCAAAACAACTGCTCTCCACTTCCAAATGGTGCGCGATGGCATAAATAACCCTATTTAAGCTCAGTTACACGTTTGCATTGAAAGTGACTGAGTTATTCACTTTTCCAGTTTTTATGCGTGCAAAGTGCTTTTCAGAGCGAGAGAATCACTTTTTGACCAAAAAGGTGCTTTTGACCCTAACACGTGAATTATAGTCAAAACAACTGCTCTCCACTTCCAAATGGTGCGCGATGGCATAAATAACCCTATTTAAGCTCAGTTACACGTTTGCATTGAAAGGGACTGAGTTATCAACTTTTCCAGTTTTTATGCGTGCAAAATGCTTTTCAGAGCGAGAAAAGCATGTTTTGACCCACAATGTGTTTTTGACCCTAACACGTGAATTATAGTCAAAACAACTGCTCTCCACTTCCAAATGGTGCGCGATGGCATAAATAACCCTATTTAAGCTCAGTTACACGTTTGCATTGAAAGGGACTGAGTTATCAACTTTTCCAGTTTTTATGCGTGCAAAATGCTTTTCAGAGCGAGAAAAGCATGTTTTGACCCACAATGTGTTTTTGACCCTAACACGTGAATTATAGTCAAAACAACTGCTCTCCACTTCCAAATGGTGCGCGATGGCATAAATAACCCTATTTAAGCTCAGTTACACGTTTGCATTGAAAGGGACTGAGTTATCAACTTTTCCAGTTTTTATGCGTGCAAAATGCTTTTCAGAGCGAGAAAAGCATGTTTTGACCCACAATGTGTTTTTGACCCTAACACGTGAATTATAGTCAAAACAACTGCTCTCCACTTCCAAATGGTGCGCGATGGCATAAATAACCCTATTTAAGCTCAGTTACACGTTTGCATTGAAAGTGACTGAGTTATTCACTTTTCCAGTTTTTATGCGTGCAAAGTGCTTTTCAGAGCGAGAGAATCACTTTTTGACCAAAAAGGTGCTTTTGACCCTAACACGTGAATTATAGTCAAAACAACTGCTCTCCACTTCCAAATGGTGCGCGATGGCATAAATAACCCTATTTAAGCTCAGTTACACGTTTGCATTGAAAGGGACTGAGTTATCAACTTTTCCAGTTTTTATGCGTGCAAAATGCTTTTCAGAGCGAGAAAAGCATGTTTTGACCCACAATGTGTTTTTGACCCTAACACGTGAATTATAGTCAAAACAACTGCTCTCCACTTCCAAATGGTGCGCGATGGCATAAATAACCCTATTTAAGCTCAGTTACACGTTTGCATTGAAAGTGACTGAGTTATTCACTTTTCCAGTTTTTATGCGTGCAAAGTGCTTTTCAGAGCAAGAGAATCACTTTTTGACCAAAAAGGTGCTTTTGACTATTGTTGTTTTGACTATAATTCACGTGTTAGGACACGTGAATTATAGTCAAAACAACTGCTCTCCACTTCTAAATGGTGCGCGATGGCATAAATAACCCTATTTAAGCTCAGTTACACGTTTGCATTGAAAGGGACTGAGTTATCAACTTTTCCAGTTTTTATGCGTGCAAAATGCTTTTCAGAGCGAGAAAAGCATGTTTTGACCCACAATGTGTTTTTGACCCTAACACGTGAATTATAGTCAAAACAACTGCTCTCCACTTCCAAATGGTGCGCGATGGCATAAATAACCCTATTTAAGCTCAGTTACACGTTTGCATTGAAAGTGACTGAGTTATTCACTTTTCCAGTTTTTATGCGTGCAAAGTGCTTTTCAGAGCGAGAGAATCACTTTTTGACCAAAAAGGTGCTTTTGACTATTGTTGTTTTGACTATAATTCACGTGTTAGGACACGTGAATTATAGTCAAAACAACTGCTCTCCACTTCCAAATGGTGCGCGATGGCATAAATAACCCTATTTAAGCTCAGTTACACGTTTGCATTGAAAGGGACTGAGTTATCAACTTTTCCAGTTTTTATGCGTGCAAAATTCTTTTCAGAGCGAGAAAAGCATGTTTTGACCCACAATGTGTTTTTGACCCTAACACGTGAATTATAGTCAAAACAACTGCTCTCCACTTCCAAATGGTGCGCGATGGCATAAATAACCCTATTTAAGCTCAGTTACACGTTTGCATTGAAAGTGACTGAGTTATTCACTTTTCCAGGTTTTATGCGTGCAAAGTGCTTTTCAGAGCGAGAGAATCACTTTTTGACCAAAAAGGTGCTTTTGACTATTGTTGTTTTGACTATAATTCACGTGTTAGGACACGTGAATTATAGTCAAAACAACTGCTCTCCACTTCCAAATGGTGCGCGATGGCATAAATAACCCTATTTAAGCTCAGTTACACGTTTGCATTGAAAGGGACTGAGTTATCAACTTTTCCAGTTTTTATGCGTGCAAAATGCTTTTCAGAGCGAGAAAAGCATGTTTTGACCCACAATGTGTTTTTGACCCTAACACGTGAATTATAGTCAAAACAACTGCTCTCCACTTCCAAATGGTGCGCGATGGCATAAATAACCCTATTTAAGCTCAGTTACACGTTTGCATTGAAAGTGACTGAGTTATTCACTTTTCCAGTTTTTATGCGTGCAAAGTGCTTTTCAGAGCGAGAGAATCACTTTTTGACCAAAAAGGTGCTTTTGACTATTGTTGTTTTGACTATAATTCACGTGTTAGGACACGTGAATTATAGTCAAAACAACTGCTCTCCACTTCCAAATGGTGCGCGATGGCATAAATAACCCTATTTAAGCTCAGTTACACGTTTGCATTGAAAGGGACTGAGTTATCAACTTTTCCAGTTTTTATGCGTGCAAAATGCTTTTCAGAGCGAGAAAAGCATGTTTTGACCCACAATGTGTTTTTGACCCTAACACGTGAATTATAGTCAAAACAACTGCTCTCCACTTCCAAATGGTGCGCGATGGCATACATAACCCTATTTAAGCTCAGTTACACGTTTGCATTTAAAGGGACTGAGTTATCAACTTTTCCAGTTTTTATGCGTGCAAAATGCTTTTCAGAGCGAGAAAAGCATGTTTTGACCCACAATGTGTTTTTGACCCTAACACGTGAATTATAGTCAAAACAACTGCTCTCCACTTCCAAATGGTGCGCGATGGCATAAATAACCCTATTTAAGCTCAGTTACACGTTTGCATTGAAAGTGACTGAGTTATTCACTTTTCCAGTTTTTATGCGTGCAAAGTGCTTTTCAGAGCGAGAGAATCACTTTTTGACCAAAAAGGTGCTTTTGACCCTAACACGTGAATTATAGTCAAAACAACTGCTCTCCACTTCCAAATGGTGCGCGATGGCATAAATAACCCTATTTAAGCTCAGTTACACGTTTGCATTGAAAGGGACTGAGTTATCAACTTTTCCAGTTTTTATGCGTGCAAAATGCTTTTCAGAGCGAGAAAAGCATGTTTTGACCCACAATGTGTTTTTGACCCTAACACGTGAATTATAGTCAAAACAACTGCTCTCCACTTCCAAATGGTGCGCGATGGCATAAATAACCCTATTTAAGCTCAGTTACACGTTTGCATTGAAAGGGACTGAGTTATCAACTTTTCCAGTTTTTATGCGTGCAAAATGCTTTTCAGAGCGAGAAAAGCATGTTTTGACCCACAATGTGTTTTTGACCCTAACACGTGAATTATAGTCAAAACAACTGCTCTCCGCACTTCCAAATGGTGCGCGATGGCATAAATAACCCTATTTAAGCTCAGTTACACGTTTGCATTGAAAGGGACTGAGTTATCAACTTTTCCAGTTTTTATGCGTGCAAAATGCTTTTCAGAGCGAGAAAAGCATGTTTTGACCCACAATGTGTTTTTGACCCTAACACGTGAATTATAGTCAAAACAACTGCTCTCCACTTCCAAATGGTGCGCGATGGCATAAATAACCCTATTTAAGCTCAGTTACACGTTTGCATTGAAAGTGACTGAGTTATTCACTTTTCCAGTTTTTATGCGTGCAAAGTGCTTTTCAGAGCGAGAGAATCACTTTTTGACCAAAAAGGTGCTTTTGACTATTGTTGTTTTGACTATAATTCACGTGTTAGGACACGTGAATTATAGTCAAAACAACTGCTCTCCACTTCCAAATGGTGCGCGATGGCATAAATAACCCTATTTAAGCTCAGTTACACGTTTGCATTGAAAGGGACTGAGTTATCAACTTTTCCAGTTTTTATGCGTGCAAAATTCTTTTCAGAGCGAGAAAAGCATGTTTTGACCCACAATGTGTTTTTGACCCTAACACGTGAATTATAGTCAAAACAACTGCTCTCCACTTCCAAATGGTGCGCGATGGCATAAATAACCCTATTTAAGCTCAGTTACACGTTTGCATTGAAAGTGACTGAGTTATTCACTTTTCCAGTTTTTATGCGTGCAAAGTGCTTTTCAGAGCGAGAGAATCACTTTTTGACCAAAAAGGTGCTTTTGACCCTAACACGTGAATTATAGTCAAAACAACTGCTCTCCACTTCCAAATGGTGCGCGATGGCATAAATAACCCTATTTAAGCTCAGTTACACGTTTGCATTGAAAGGGACTGAGTTATCAACTTTTCCAGTTTTTATGCGTGCAAAATGCTTTTCAGAGCGAGAAAAGCATGTTTTGACCCACAATGTGTTTTTGACCCTAACACGTGAATTATAGTCAAAACAACTGCTCTCCACTTCCAAATGGTGCGCGATGGCATAAATAACCCTATTTAAGCTCAGTTACACGTTTGCATTGAAAGGGACTGAGTTATCAACTTTTCCAGTTTTTATGCGTGCAAAATGCTTTTCAGAGCGAGAAAAGCATGTTTTGACCCACAATGTGTTTTTGACCCTAACACGTGAATTATAGTCAAAACAACTGCTCTCCACTTCCAAATGGTGCGCGATGGCATACATAACCCTATTTAAGCTCAGTTACACGTTTGCATTTAAAGGGACTGAGTTATCAACTTTTCCAGTTTTTATGCGTGCAAAATGCTTTTCAGAGCGAGAAAAGCATGTTTTGACCCACAATGTGTTTTTGACCCTAACACGTGAATTATAGTCAAAACAACTGCTCTCCACTTCCAAATGGTGCGCGATGGCATAAATAACCCTATTTAAGCTCAGTTACACGTTTGCATTGAAAGTGACTGAGTTATTCACTTTTCCAGTTTTTATGCGTGCAAAGTGCTTTTCAGAGCGAGAGAATCACTTTTTGACCAAAAAGGTGCTTTTGACCCTAACACGTGAATTATAGTCAAAACAACTGCTCTCCACTTCCAAATGGTGCGCGATGGCATAAATAACCCTATTTAAGCTCAGTTACACGTTTGCATTGAAAGGGACTGAGTTATCAACTTTTCCAGTTTTTATGCGTGCAAAATGCTTTTCAGAGCGAGAAAAGCATGTTTTGACCCACAATGTGTTTTTGACCCTAACACGTGAATTATAGTCAAAACAACTGCTCTCCACTTCCAAATGGTGCGCGATGGCATAAATAACCCTATTTAAGCTCAGTTACACGTTTGCATTGAAAGGGACTGAGTTATCAACTTTTCCAGTTTTTATGCGTGCAAAATGCTTTTCAGAGCGAGAAAAGCATGTTTTGACCCACAATGTGTTTTTGACCCTAACACGTGAATTATAGTCAAAACAACTGCTCTCCACTTCCAAATGGTGCGCGATGGCATAAATAACCCTATTTAAGCTCAGTTACACGTTTGCATTGAAAGGGACTGAGTTATCAACTTTTCCAGTTTTTATGCGTGCAAAATGCTTTTCAGAGCGAGAAAAGCATGTTTTGACCCACAATGTGTTTTTGACCCTAACACGTGAATTATAGTCAAAACAACTGCTCTCCACTTCCAAATGGTGCGCGATGGCATAAATAACCCTATTTAAGCTCAGTTACACGTTTGCATTGAAAGGGACTGAGTTATCAACTTTTCCAGTTTTTATGCGTGCAAAATGCTTTTCAGAGCGAGAAAAGCATGTTTTGACCCACAATGTGTTTTTGACCCTAACACGTGAATTATAGTCAAAACAACTGCTCTCCACTTGCAAATGGTGCGCGATGGCATAAATAACCCTATTTAAGCTCAGTTACACGTTTGCATTGAAAGTGACTGAGTTATTCACTTTTCCAGTTTTTATGCGTGCAAAGTGCTTTTCAGAGCGAGAGAATCACTTTTTGACCAAAAAGGTGCTTTTGACTATTGTTGTTTTGACTATAATTCACGTGTTAGGACACGTGAATTATAGTCAAAACAACTGCTCTCCACTTCCAAATGGTGCGCGATGGCATAAATAACCCTATTTAAGCTCAGTTACACGTTTGCATTGAAAGGGACTGAGTTATCAACTTTTCCAGTTTTTATGCGTGCAAAATTCTTTTCAGAGCGAGAAAAGCATGTTTTGACCCACAATGTGTTTTTGACCCTAACACGTGAATTATAGTCAAAACAACTGCTCTCCACTTCCAAATGGTGCGCGATGGCATAAATAACCCTATTTAAGCTCAGTTACACGTTTGCATTGAAAGTGACTGAGTTATTCACTTTTCCAGTTTTTATGCGTGCAAAGTGCTTTTCAGAGCGAGAGAATCACTTTTTGACCAAAAAGGTGCTTTTGACCCTAACACGTGAATTATAGTCAAAACAACTGCTCTCCACTTCCAAATGGTGCGCGATGGCATAAATAACCCTATTTAAGCTCAGTTACACGTTTGCATTGAAAGGGACTGAGTTATCAACTTTTCCAGTTTTTATGCGTGCAAAATGCTTTTCAGAGCGAGAAAAGCATGTTTTGACCCACAATGTGTTTTTGACCCTAACACGTGAATTATAGTCAAAACAACTGCTCTCCACTTCCAAATGGTGCGCGATGGCATAAATAACCCTATTTAAGCTCAGTTACACGTTTGCATTGAAAGTGACTGAGTTATTCACTTTTCCAGTTTTTATGCGTGCAAAGTGCTTTTCAGAGCGAGAGAATCACTTTTTGACCAAAAAGGTGCTTTTGACCATAACACGTGAATTATAGTCAAAACAACTGCTCTCCACTTCCAAATGGTGCGCGATGGCATAAATAACCCTATTTAAGCTCAGTTACACGTTTGCATTGAAAGGGACTGAGTTATCAACTTTTCCAGTTTTTATGCGTGCAAAATGCTTTTCAGAGCGAGAAAAGCATGTTTTGACCCACAATGTGTTTTTGACCCTAACACGTGAATTATAGTCAAAACAACTGCTCTCCACTTCCAAATGGTGCGCGATGGCATACATAACCCTATTTACGCTCAGTTACACGTTTGCATTTAAAGGGACTGAGTTATCAACTTTTCCAGTTTTTATGCGTGCAAAATGCTTTTCAGAGCGAGAAAAGCATGTTTTGACCCACAATGTGTTTTTGACCCTAACACGTGAATTATAGTCAAAACAACTGCTCTCCACTTCCAAATGGTGCGCGATGGCATAAATAACCCTATTTAAGCTCAGTTACACGTTTGCATTGAAAGTGACTGAGTTATTCACTTTTCCAGTTTTTATGCGTGCAAAGTGCTTTTCAGAGCGAGAGAATCACTTTTTGACCAAAAAGGTGCTTTTGACCCTAACACGTGAATTATAGTCAAAACAACTGCTCTCCACTTCCAAATGGTGCGCGATGGCATAAATAACCCTATTTAAGCTCTGTTACACGTTTGCATTGAAAGGGACTGAGTTATCAACTTTTCCAGTTTTTATGCGTGCAAAATGCTTTTCAGAGCGAGAAAAGCATGTTTTGACCCACAATGTGTTTTTGACCCTAACACGTGAATTATAGTCAAAACAACTGCTCTCCACTTCCAAATGGTGCGCGATGGCATAAATAACCCTATTTAAGCTCAGTTACACGTTTGCATTGAAAGGGACTGAGTTATCAACTTTTCCAGTTTTTATGCGTGCAAAATGCTTTTCAGAGCGAGAAAAGCATGTTTTGACCCACAATGTGTTTTTGACCCTAACACGTGAATTATAGTCAAAACAACTGCTCTCCACTTCCAAATGGTGCGCGATGGCATAAATAACCCTATTTAAGCTCAGTTACACGTTTGCATTGAAAGGGACTGAGTTATCAACTTTTCCAGTTTTTATGCGTGCAAAATGCTTTTCAGAGCGACAAAAGCATGTTTTGACCCACAATGTGTTTTTGACCCTAACACGTGAATTATAGTCAAAACAACTGCTCTCCACTTCCAAATGGTGCGCGATGGCATAAATAACCCTATTTAAGCTCAGTTACACGTTTGCATTGAAAGTGACTGAGTTATTCACTTTTCCAGTTTTTATGCGTGCAAAGTGCTTTTCAGAGCGAGAGAATCACTTTTTGACCAAAAAGGTGCTTTTGACTATTGTTGTTTTGACTATAATTCACGTGTTAGGACACGTGAATTATAGTCAAAACAACTGCTCTCCACTTCCAAATGGTGCGTGATGGCATAAATAACCCTATTTAAGCTCAGTTACACGTTTGCATTGAAAGGGACTGAGTTATCAACTTTTCCAGTTTTTATGCGTGCAAAATTCTTTTCAGAGCGAGAAAAGCATGTTTTGACCCACAATGTGTTTTTGACCCTAACACGTGAATTATAGTCAAAACAACTGCTCTCCACTTCCAAATGGTGCGCGATGGCATAAATAACCCTATTTAAGCTCAGTTACACGTTTGCATTGAAAGTGACTGAGTTATTCACTTTTCCAGTTTTTATGCGTGCAAAGTGCTTTTCAGAGCGAGAGAATCACTTTTTGACCAAAAAGGTGCTTTTGACCCTAACACGTGAATTATAGTCAAAACAACTGCTCTCCACTTCCAAATGGTGCGCGATGGCATAAATAACCCTATTTAAGCTCAGTTACACGTTTGCATTGAAAGGGACTGAGTTATCAACTTTTCCAGTTTTTATGCGTGCAAAATGCTTTTCAGAGCGAGAAAAGCATGTTTTGACCCACAATGTGTTTTTGACCCTAACACGTGAATTATAGTCAAAACAACTGCTCTCCACTTCCAAATGGTGCGCGATGGCATAAATAACCCTATTTAAGCTCAGTTACACGTTTGCATTGAAAGTGACTGAGTTATTCACTTTTCCAGTTTTTATGCGTGCAAAGTGCTTTTCAGAGCGAGAGAATCACTTTTTGACCAAAAAGGTGCTTTTGACCATAACACGTGAATTATAGTCAAAACAACTGCTCTCCACTTCCAAATGGTGCGCGATGGCATAAACAACCCTATTTAAGCTCAGTTACACGTTTGCATTGAAAGGGACTGAGTTATCAACTTTTCCAGTTTTTATGCGTGCAAAATGCTTTTCAGAGCGAGAAAAGCATGTTTTGACCCACAATGTGTTTTTGACCCTAACACGTGAATTATAGTCAAAACAACTGCTCTCCACTTCCAAATGGTGCGCGATGGCATACATAACCCTATTTAAGCTCAGTTACACGTTTGCATTGAAAGGGACTGAGTTATCAACTTTTCCAGTTTTTATGCGTGCAAAATGCTTTTCAGAGCGAGAAAAGCATGTTTTGACCCACAATGTGTTTTTGACCCTAACACGTGAATTATAGTCAAAACAACTGCTCTCCACTTCCAAATGGTGCGCGATGGCATAAATAACGCTATTTAAGCTCAGTTACACGTTTGCATTGAAAGTGACTGAGTTATTCACTTTTCCAGTTTTTATGCGTGCAAAGTGCTTTTCAGAGCGAGAGAATCACTTTTTGACCAAAAAGGTGCTTTTGACCATAACACGTGAATTATAGTCAAAACAACTGCTCTCCACTTCCAAATGGTGCGCGATGGCATAAATAACCCTATTTAAGCTCAGTTACACGTTTGCATTGAAAGGGACTGAGTTATCAACTTTTCCAGTTTTTATGCGTGCAAAATGCTTTTCAGAGCGAGAAAAGCATGTTTTGACCCACAATGTGTTTTTGACCCTAACACGTGAATTATAGTCAAAACAACTGCTCTCCACTTCCAAATGGTGCGCGATGGCATACATAACCCTATTTAAGCTCAGTTACACGTTTGCATTTAAAGGGACTGAGTTATCAACTTTTCCAGTTTTTATGCGTGCAAAGTGCTTTTCAGAGCGAGAGAATCACTTTTTGACCAAAAAGGTGCTTTTGACTATTGTTGTTTTGACTATAATTCACGTGTTAGGACACGTGAATTATAGTCAAAACAACTGCTCTCCACTTCCAAATGGTGCGCGATGGCATAAATAACCCTATTTAAGCTCAGTTACACGTTTGCATTGAAAGGGACTGAGTTATCAACTTTTCCAGTTTTTATGCGTGCAAAATTCTTTTCAGAGCGAGAAAAGCATGTTTTGACCCACAATGTGTTTTTGACCCTAACACGTGAATTATAGTCAAAACAACTGCTCTCCACTTCCAAATGGTGCGCGATGGCATAAATAACCCTATTTAAGCTCAGTTACACGTTTGCATTGAAAGTGACTGAGTTATTCACTTTTCCAGTTTTTATGCGTGCAAAGTGCTTTTCAGAGCGAGAGAATCACTTTTTGACCAAAAAGGTGCTTTTGACCCTAACACGTGAATTATAGTCAAAACAACTGCTCTCCACTTCCAAATGGTGCGCGATGGCATAAATAACCCTATTTAAGCTCAGTTACACGTTTGCATTGAAAGGGACTGAGTTATCAACTTTTCCAGTTTTTATGCGTGCAAAATGCTTTTCAGAGCGAGAAAAGCATGTTTTGACCCACAATGTGTTTTTGACCCTAACACGTGAATTATAGTCAAAACAACTGCTCTCCACTTCCAAATGGTGCGCGATGGCATACATAACCCTATTTAAGCTCAGTTACACGTTTGCATTTAAAGGGACTGAGTTATCAACTTTTCCAGTTTTTATGCGTGCAAAATGCTTTTCAGAGCGAGAAAAGCATGTTTTGACCCACAATGTGTTTTTGACCCTAACACGTGAATTATAGTCAAAACAACTGCTCTCCACTTCCAAATGGTGCGCGATGGCATAAATAACCCTATTTAAGCTCAGTTACACGTTTGCATTGAAAGTGACTGAGTTATTCACTTTTCCAGTTTTTATGCGTGCAAAGTGCTTTTCAGAGCAAGAGAATCACTTTTTGACCAAAAAGGTGCTTTTGACCCTAACACGTGAATTATAGTCAAAACAACTGCTCTCCACTTCCAAATGGTGCGCGATGGCATAAATAACCCTATTTAAGCTCAGTTACACGTTTGCATTGAAAGGGACTGAGTTATCAACTTTTCCAGTTTTTATGCGTGCAAAATGCTTTTCAGAGCGAGAAAAGCATGTTTTGACCCACAATGTGTTTTTGACCCTAACACGTGAATTATAGTCAAAACAACTGCTCTCCACTTCCAAATGGTGCGCGATGGCATAAATAACCCTATTTAAGCTCAGTTACACGTTTGCATTGAAAGGGACTGAGTTATCAACTTTTCCAGTTTTTATGCGTGCAAAATGCTTTTCAGAGCGAGAAAAGCATGTTTTGACCCACAATGTGTTTTTGACCCTAACACGTGAATTATAGTCAAAACAACTGCTCTCCACTTCCAAATGGTGCGCGATGGCATAAATAACCCTATTTAAGCTCAGTTACACGTTTGCATTGAAAGGGACTGAGTTATCAACTTTTCCAGTTTTTATGCGTGCAAAATGCTTTTCAGAGCGAGAAAAGCATGTTTTGACCCACAATGTGTTTTTGACCCTAACACGTGAATTATAGTCAAAACAACTGCTCTCCACTTCCAAATGGTGCGCGATGGCATAAATAACCCTATTTAAGCTCAGTTACACGTTTGCATTGAAAGGGACTGAGTTATCAACTTTTCCAGTTTTTATGCGTGCAAAATGCTTTTCAGAGCGAGAAAAGCATGTTTTGACCCACAATGTGTTTTTGACCCTAACACGTGAATTATAGTCAAAACAACTGCTCTCCACTTCCAAATGGTGCGCGATGGCATAAATAACCCTATTTAAGCTCAGTTACACGTTTGCATTGAAAGTGACTGAGTTATTCACTTTTCCAGTTTTTATGCGTGCAAAGTGCTTTTCAGAGCGAGAGAATCACTTTTTGACCAAAAAGGTGCTTTTGACCATAACACGTGAATTATAGTCAAAACAACTGCTCTCCACTTCCAAATGGTGCGCGATGGCATAAATAACCCTATTTAAGCTCAGTTACACGTTTGCATTGAAAGGGACTGAGTTATCAACTTTTCCAGTTTTTATGCGTGCAAAATGCTTTTCAGAGCGAGAAAAGCATGTTTTGACCCACAATGTGTTTTTGACCCTAACACGTGAATTATAGTCAAAACAACTGCTCTCCACTTCCAAATGGTGCGCGATGGCATAAATAACCCTATTTAAGCTCAGTTACACGTTTGCATTGAAAGGGACTGAGTTATCAACTTTTCCAGTTTTTATGCGTGCAAAATGCTTTTCAGAGCGAGAAAAGCATGTTTTGACCCACAATGTGTTTTTGACCCTAACACGTGAATTATAGTCAAAACAACTGCTCTCCACTTCCAAATGGTGCGCGATGGCATAAATAACCCTATTTAAGCTCAGTTACACGTTTGCATTGAAAGGGACTGAGTTATCAACTTTTCAAGTTTTTATGCGTGCAAAATGCTTTTCAGAGCGAGAGAATCACTTTTTGACCAAAAAGGTGCTTTTGACCCTAACACGTGAATTATAGTCAAAACAACTGCTCTCCACTTCCAAATGGTGCGCGATGGCATAAATAACCCTATTTAAGCTCAGTTACACGTTTGCATTGAAAGGGACTGAGTTATCAACTTTTCCAGTTTTCATGCGTGCAAAATGCTTTTCAGAGCGAGAAAAGCATGTTTTGACCCACAATGTGTTTTTGACCCTAACACGTGAATTATGCTCAAAACTAATGCTCTCCACTTCCAAATGGTGCGCGATGGCATAAATAACCCTATTTAAGCTCAGTTACACGTTTGCATTGAAAGGGACTGAGTTATCAACTTTTCCAGTTTTCATGCGTGCAAAATGCTTTACAGAGCGAGAAAAGCATGTTTTGACCCACAATGTGTTTTTGACCCTAACACGTGAATTATGCTCAAAACCAACGCTCTCCACTTCCAAATGGTGCGCGATGGCATAAATAACCCTATTTAAGCTCAGTTACACGTTTGCATTGAAAGGGACTGAGTTATCAACTTTTCCAGTTTTCATGCGTGCAAAATGCTTTTCAGAGCGAGAAAAGCATGTTTTGACCCACAATGTGTTTTTGACCCTAACACGTGAATTATGCTCAAAACTAATGCTCTCCACTTCCAAATGGTGCGCGATGGCATAAATAACCCTATTTAAGCTCAGTTACACGTTTGCATTGAAAGGGACTGAGTTATCAACTTTTCCAGTTTTCATGCGTGCAAAATGCTTTTCAGAGCGAGAAAAGCATGTTTTGACCCACAATGTGTTTTTGACCCTAACACGTGAATTATGCTCAAAACCAACGCTCTCCACTTCCAAATGGTGCGCGATGGCATAAATAACCCTATTTAAGCTCAGTTACACGTTTGCATTGAAAGTGACTGAGTTATTCACTTTTCCAGTTTTTATGCGTGCAAAATGCTTTTCAGAGCGAGAAAAGCATGTTTTGACCCACAATGTGTTTTTGACCCTAACACGTGAATTATGCTCAAAACTAATGCTCTCCACTTCCAAATGGTGCGCGATGGCATAAATAACCCTATTTAAGCTCAGTTACACGTTTGCATTGAAAGGGACTGAGTTATCAACTTTTCCAGTTTTCATGCGTGCAAAATGCTTTTCAGAGCGAGAAAAGCATGTTTTGACCCACAATGTGTTTTTGACCCTAACACGTGAATTATGCTCAAAACTAATGCTCTCCACTTCCAAATGGTGCGCGATGGCATAAATAACCCTATTTAAGCTCAGTTACACGTTTGCATTGAAAGGGACTGAGTTATTCACTTTTCCAGTTTTTATGCGTGCAAAGTGCTTTTCAGAGCGAGAGAATCACTTTTTGACCAAAAAGGTGCTTTTGACCCTAACACGTGAATTATAGTCAAAACAACTGCTCTCCACTTCCAAATGGTGCGCGATGGCATAAATAACCCTATTTAAGCTCAGTTACACGTTTGCATTGAAAGGGACTGAGTTATCAACTTTTCCAGTTTTTATGCGTGCAAAATGCTTTTCAGAGCGAGAAAAGCATGTTTTGACCCACAATGTGTTTTTGACCCTAACACGTGAATTATAGTCAAAACAACTGCTCTCCACTTCCAAATGGTGCGCGATGGCATAAATAACCCTATTTAAGCTCAGTTACACGCTTGCATTGAAAGGGACTGAGTTATCAACTTTTCCAGTTTTTATGCGTGCAAAATGCTTTTCAGAGCGAGAAAAGCATGTTTTGACCCACAATGTGTTTTTGACCCTAACACGTGAATTATAGTCAAAACAACTGCTCTCCACTTCCAAATGGTGCGCGATGGCATAAATAACCCTATTTAAGCTCAGTTACACGTTTGCATTGAAAGGGACTGAGTTATCAACTTTTCCAGTATTTATGCGTGCAAAATGCTTTTCAGAGCGAGAGAATCACTTTTTGACCAAAAATGTGTTTTTGACCCTGACACGTGAATTGTGCTCAAAACCAATGCTCTCCACTTCCAAATGGTGCGCAATGGCATAAATAACCCTATTTAAGCTCAGTTACACGTTTGCATTGAAAGTGACTGAGTTATTCACTTTTCCAGTTTTTATGCGTGCAAAATGCTTTTCAGAGCGAGAAAAGCATGTTTTGACCCACAATGTGTTTTTGACCCTAACACGTGAATTATGCTCAAAACTAATGCTCTCCACTTCCAAATGGTGCGCGATGGCATAAATAACCCTATTTAAGCTCAGTTACACGTTTGCATTGAAAGGGACTGAGTTATCAACTTTTCCAGTTTTCATGCGTGCAAAATGCTTTTCAGAGCGAGAAAAGCATGTTTTGACCCACAATGTGTTTTTGACCCTAACACGTGAATTATGCTCAAAACCAACGCTCTCCACTTCCAAATGGTGCGCGATGGCATAAATAACCCTATTTAAGCTCAGTTACACGTTTGCATTGAAAGGGACTGAGTTATCAACTTTTCCAGTTTTTATGCGTGCAAAATGCTTTTCAGAGCGAGAAAAGCATGTTTTGACCCACAATGTGTTTTTGACCCTAACACGTGAATTATAGTCAAAACAACTGCTCTCCACTTCCAAATGGTGCGCGATGGCATAAATAACCCTATTTAAGCTCAGTTACACGTTTGCATTGAAAGGGACTGAGTTATCAACTTTTCCAGTTTTTATGCGTGCAAAATGCTTTTCAGAGCGAGAGAATCACTTTTTGACCAAAAAGGTGCTTTTGACCCTAACACGTGAATTATAGTCAAAACAACTGCTCTCCACTTCCAAATGGTGCGCGATGGCATAAATAACCCTATTTAAGCTCAGTTACACGTTTGCATTGAAAGGGACTGAGTTATCAACTTTTCCAGTTTTCATGCGTGCAAAATGCTTTTCAGAGCGAGAAAAGCATGTTTTGACCCACAATGTGTTTTTGACCCTAACACGTGAATTATAGTCGAAACAACTGCTCTCCACTTCCAAATGGTGCGCGATGGCATAAATAACCCTATTTAAGCTCAGTTACACGTTTGCATTGAAAGGGACTGAGTTATCAACTTTTCAAGTTTTTATGCGTGCAAAATGCTTTTCAGAGCGAGAGAATCACTTTTTGACCAAAAAGGTGCTTTTGACCCTAACACGTGAATTATAGTCAAAACAACTGCTCTCCACTTCCAAATGGTGCGCGATGGCATAAATAACCCTATTTAAGCTCAGTTACACGTTTGCATTGAAAGGGACTGAGTTATCAACTTTTCCAGTTTTCATGCGTGCAAAATGCTTTTCAGAGCGAGAAAAGCATGTTTTGACCCACAATGTGTTTTTGACCCTAACACGTGAATTATGCTCAAAACTAATGCTCTCCACTTCCAAATGGTGCGCGATGGCATAAATAACCCTATTTAAGCTCAGTTACACGTTTGCATTGAAAGGGACTGAGTTATCAACTTTTCCAGTTTTCATGCGTGCAAAATGCTTTTCAGAGCGAGAAAAGCATGTTTTGACCCACAATGTGTTTTTGACCCTAACACGTGAATTATGCTCAAAACCAACGCTCTCCACTTCCAAATGGTGCGCGATGGCATAAATAACCCTATTTAAGCTCAGTTACACGTTTGCATTGAAAGGGACTGAGTTATCAACTTTTCCAGTTTTCATGCGTGCAAAATGCTTTTCAGAGCGAGAAAAGCATGTTTTGACCCACAATGTGTTTTTGACCCTAACACGTGAATTATGCTCAAAACTAATGCTCTCCACTTCCAAATGGTGCGCGATGGCATAAATAACCCTATTTAAGCTCAGTTACACGTTTGCATTGAAAGGGACTGAGTTATCAACTTTTCCAGTTTTCATGCGTGCAAAATGCTTTTCAGAGCGAGAAAAGCATGTTTTGACCCACAATGTGTTTTTGACCCTAACACGTGAATTATGCTCAAAACCAACGCTCTCCACTTCCAAATGGTGCGCGATGGCATAAATAACCCTATTTAAGCTCAGTTACACGTTTGCATTGAAAGTGACTGAGTTATTCACTTTTCCAGTTTTTATGCGTGCAAAATGCTTTTCAGAGCGAGAAAAGCATGTTTTGACCCACAATGTGTTTTTGACCCTAACACGTGAATTATGCTCAAAACTAATGCTCTCCACTTCCAAATGGTGCGCGATGGCATAAATAACCCTATTTAAGCTCAGTTACACGTTTGCATTGAAAGGGACTGAGTTATCAACTTTTCCAGTTTTCATGCGTGCAAAATGCTTTTCAGAGCGAGAAAAGCATGTTTTGACCCACAATGTGTTTTTGACCCTAACACGTGAATTATGCTCAAAACTAATGCTCTCCACTTCCAAATGGTGCGCGATGGCATAAATAACCCTATTTAAGCTCAGTTACACGTTTGCATTGAAAGGGACTGAGTTATTCACTTTTCCAGTTTTTATGCGTGCAAAGTGCTTTTCAGAGCGAGAGAATCACTTTTTGACCAAAAAGGTGCTTTTGACCCTAACACGTGAATTATAGTCAAAACAACTGCTCTCCACTTCCAAATGGTGCGCGATGGCATAAATAACCCTATTTAAGCTCAGTTACACGTTTGCATTGAAAGGGACTGAGTTATCAACTTTTCCAGTTTTTATGCGTGCAAAATGCTTTTCAGAGCGAGAGAATCACTTTTTGACCAAAAAGGTGCTTTTGACCCTAACACGTGAATTATAGTCAAAACAACTGCTCTCCACTTCCAAATGGTGCGCGATGGCATAAATAACCCTATTTAAGCTCAGTTACACGTTTGCATTGAAAGGGACTGAGTTATCAACTTTTCCAGTTTTCATGCGTGCAAAATGCTTTTCAGAGCGAGAAAAGCATGTTTTGACCCACAATGTGTTTTTGACCCTAACACGTGAATTATAGTCGAAACAACTGCTCTCCACTTCCAAATGGTGCGCGATGGCATAAATAACCCTATTTAAGCTCAGTTACACGTTTGCATTGAAAGGGACTGAGTTATCAACTTTTCAAGTTTTTATGCGTGCAAAATGCTTTTCAGAGCGAGAGAATCACTTTTTGACCAAAAAGGTGCTTTTGACCCTAACACGTGAATTATAGTCAAAACAACTGCTCTCCACTTCCAAATGGTGCGCGATGGCATAAATAACCCTATTTAAGCTCAGTTACACGTTTGCATTGAAAGGGACTGAGTTATCAACTTTTCCAGTTTTCATGCGTGCAAAATGCTTTTCAGAGCGAGAAAAGCATGTTTTGACCCACAATGTGTTTTTGACCCTAACACGTGAATTATGCTCAAAACTAATGCTCTCCACTTCCAAATGGTGCGCGATGGCATAAATAACCCTATTTAAGCTCAGTTACACGTTTGCATTGAAAGGGACTGAGTTATCAACTTTTCCAGTTTTCATGCGTGCAAAATGCTTTTCAGAGCGAGAAAAGCATGTTTTGACCCACAATGTGTTTTTGACCCTAACACGTGAATTATGCTCAAAACCAACGCTCTCCACTTCCAAATGGTGCGCGATGGCATAAATAACCCTATTTAAGCTCAGTTACACGTTTGCATTGAAAGGGACTGAGTTATCAACTTTTCCAGTTTTCATGCGTGCAAAATGCTTTTCAGAGCGAGAAAAGCATGTTTTGACCCACAATGTGTTTTTGACCCTAACACGTGAATTATGCTCAAAACTAATGCTCTCCACTTCCAAATGGTGCGCGATGGCATAAATAACCCTATTTAAGCTCAGTTACACGTTTGCATTGAAAGGGACTGAGTTATCAACTTTTCCAGTTTTCATGCGTGCAAAATGCTTTTCAGAGCGAGAAAAGCATGTTTTGACCCACAATGTGTTTTTGACCCTAACACGTGAATTATGCTCAAAACCAACGCTCTCCACTTCCAAATGGTGCGCGATGGCATAAATAACCCTATTTAAGCTCAGTTACACGTTTGCATTGAAAGTGACTGAGTTATTCACTTTTCCAGTTTTTATGCGTGCAAAATGCTTTTCAGAGCGAGAAAAGCATGTTTTGACCCACAATGTGTTTTTGACCCTAACACGTGAATTATGCTCAAAACTAATGCTCTCCACTTCCAAATGGTGCGCGATGGCATAAATAACCCTATTTAAGCTCAGTTACACGTTTGCATTGAAAGGGACTGAGTTATCAACTTTTCCAGTTTTTATGCGTGCAAAATGCTTTTCAGAGCGAGAGAATCACTTTTTGACCAAAAAGGTGCTTTTGACCCTAACACGTGAATTATAGTCAAAACAACTGCTCTCCACTTCCAAATGGTGCGCGATGGCATAAATAACCCTATTTAAGCTCAGTTACACGTTTGCATTGAAAGGGACTGAGTTATCAACTTTTCCAGTTTTCATGCGTGCAAAATGCTTTTCAGAGCGAGAAAAGCATGTTTTGACCCACAATGTGTTTTTGACCCTAACACGTGAATTATAGTCGAAACAACTGCTCTCCACTTCCAAATGGTGCGCGATGGCATAAATAACCCTATTTAAGCTCAGTTACACGTTTGCATTGAAAGGGACTGAGTTATCAACTTTTCAAGTTTTTATGCGTGCAAAATGCTTTTCAGAGCGAGAGAATCACTTTTTGACCAAAAAGGTGCTTTTGACCCTAACACGTGAATTATAGTCAAAACAACTGCTCTCCACTTCCAAATGGTGCGCGATGGCATAAATAACCCTATTTAAGCTCAGTTACACGTTTGCATTGAAAGGGACTGAGTTATCAACTTTTCCAGTTTTCATGCGTGCAAAATGCTTTTCAGAGCGAGAAAAGCATGTTTTGACCCACAATGTGTTTTTGACCCTAACACGTGAATTATGCTCAAAACTAATGCTCTCCACTTCCAAATGGTGCGCGATGGCATAAATAACCCTATTTAAGCTCAGTTACACGTTTGCATTGAAAGGGACTGAGTTATCAACTTTTCCAGTTTTCATGCGTGCAAAATGCTTTTCAGAGCGAGAAAAGCATGTTTTGACCCACAATGTGTTTTTGACCCTAACACGTGAATTATGCTCAAAACCAACGCTCTCCACTTCCAAATGGTGCGCGATGGCATAAATAACCCTATTTAAGCTCAGTTACACGTTTGCATTGAAAGGGACTGAGTTATCAACTTTTCCAGTTTTTATGCGTGCAAAATGCTTTTCAGAGCGAGAAAAGCATGTTTTGACCCACAATGTGTTTTTGACCCTAACACGTGAATTATAGTCAAAACAACTGCTCTCCACTTCCAAATGGTGCGCGATGGCATAAATAACCCTATTTAAGCTCAGTTACACGTTTGCATTGAAAGGGACTGAGTTATCAACTTTTCCAGTTTTTATGCGTGCAAAATGCTTTTCAGAGCGAGAAAAGCATGTTTTGACCCACAATGTGTTTTTGACCCTAACACGTGAATTATGCTCAAAACTAATGCTCTCCACTTCCAAATGGTGCGCGATGGCATAAATAACCCTATTTAAGCTCAGTTACACGTTTGCATTGAAAGGGACTGAGTTATTCACTTTTCCAGTTTTTATGCGTGCAAAGTGCTTTTCAGAGCGAGAGAATCACTTTTTGACCAAAAAGGTGCTTTTGACCCTAACACGTGAATTATAGTCAAAACAACTGCTCTCCACTTCCAAATGGTGCGCAATGGCATAAATAACCCTATTTAAGCTCAGTTACACGTTTGCATTGAAAGGGACTGAGTTATCAACTTTTCCAGTTTTTATGCGTGCAAAATGCTTTTCAGAGCGAGAAAAGCATGTTTTGACCCACAATGTGTTTTTGACCCTAACACGTGAATTATAGTCAAAACAACTGCTCTCCACTTCCAAATGGTGCGCGATGGCATAAATAACCCTATTTAAGCTCAGTTACACGTTTGCATTGAAAGGGACTGAGTTATCAACTTTTCCAGTTTTTATGCGTGCAAAATGCTTTTCAGAGCGAGAAAAGCATGTTTTGACCCACAATGTGTTTTTGACCCTAACACGTGAATTATAGTCAAAACAACTGCTCTCCACTTCCAAATGGTGCGCGATGGCATAAATAACCCTATTTAAGCTCAGTTACACGTTTGCATTGAAAGGGACTGAGTTATCAACTTTTCCAGTTTTTATGCGTGCAAAATGCTTTTCAGAGCGAGAGAATCACTTTTTGACCAAAAAGGTGCTTTTGACCCTAACACGTGAATTATAGTCAAAACAACTGCTCTCCACTTCCAAATGGTGCGCGATGGCATAAATAACCCTATTTAAGCTCAGTTACACGTTTGCATTGAAAGGGACTGAGTTATCAACTTTTCCAGTTTTCATGCGTGCAAAATGCTTTTCAGAGCGAGAAAAGCATGTTTTGACCCACAATGTGTTTTTGACCCTAACACGTGAATTATGCTCAAAACTAATGCTCTCCACTTCCAAATGGTGCGCGATGGCATAAATAACCCTATTTAAGCTCAGTTACACGTTTGCATTGAAAGGGACTGAGTTATCAACTTTTCCAGTTTTCATGCGTGCAAAATGCTTTTCAGAGCGAGAAAAGCATGTTTTGACCCACAATGTGTTTTTGACCCTAACACGTGAATTATGCTCAAAACCAACGCTCTCCACTTCCAAATGGTGCGCGATGGCATAAATAACCCTATTTAAGCTCAGTTACACGTTTGCATTGAAAGTGACTGAGTTATTCACTTTTCCAGTTTTTATGCGTGCAAAATGCTTTTCAGAGCGAGAAAAGCATGTTTTGACCCACAATGTGTTTTTGACCCTAACACGTGAATTATGCTCAAAACTAATGCTCTCCACTTCCAAATGGTGCGCAATGGCATAAATAACCCTATTTAAGCTCAGTTACACGTTTGCATTGAAAGTGACTGAGTTATTCACTTTTCCAGTTTTTATGCGTGCAAAATGCTTTTCAGAGCGAGAAAAGCATGTTTTGACCCACAATGTGTTTTTGACCCTAACACGTGAATTATGCTCAAAACTAATGCTCTCCACTTCCAAATGGTGCGCGATGGCATAAATAACCCTATTTAAGCTCAGTTACACGCTTGCATTGAAAGGGACTGAGTTATCAACTTTTCCAGTTTTTATGCGTGCAAAATGCTTTTCAGAGCGAGAAAAGCATGTTTTGACCCACAATGTGTTTTTGACCCTAACACGTGAATTATAGTCAAAACAACTGCTCTCCACTTCCAAATGGTGCGCGATGGCATAAATAACCCTAATTAAGCTCAGTTACACGTTTGCATTGAAAGGGACTGAGTTATCAACTTTTCCAGTTTTTATGCGTGCAAAATGCTTTTCAGAGCGAGAGAATCACTTTTTGACCAAAAAGGTGCTTTTGACCCTAACACGTGAATTATAGTCAAAACAACTGCTCTCCACTTCCAAATGGTGCGCGATGGCATAAATAACCCTATTTAAGCTCAGTTACACGTTTGCATTGAAAGGGACTGAGTTATCAACTTTTCCAGTTTTCATGCGTGCAAAATGCTTTTCAGAGCGAGAAAAGCATGTTTTGACCCACAATGTGTTTTTGACCCTAACACGTGAATTATAGTCAAAACAACTGCTCTCCACTTCCAAATGGTGCGCGATGGCATAAATAACCCTATTTAAGCTCAGTTACACGTTTGCATTGAAAGGGACTGAGTTATCAACTTTTCCAGATTTTATGCGTGCAAAATGCTTTTCAGAGCGAGAAAAGCATGTTTTGACCCACAATGTGTTTTTGACCCTAACACGTGAATTATAGTCAAAACAACTGCTCTCCACTTCCAAATGGTGCGCGATGGCATAAATAATCCTATTTAAGCTCAGTTACACGTTTGCATTGAAAGGGACTGAGTTATCAACTTTTCCAGTTTTTATGCGTGCAAAATGCTTTTCAGAGCGAGAGAATCACTTTTTGACCAAAAAGGTGCTTTTGACCCTAACACGTGAATTATAGTCAAAACAACTGCTCTCCACTTCCAAATGGTGCGCGATGGCATAAATAACCCTATTTAAGCTCAGTTACACGTTTGCATTGAAAGGGACTGAGTTATCAACTTTTCCAGTTTTTATGCGTGCAAAATGCTTTTCAGAGCGAGAAAAGCATGTTTTGACCCACAATGTGTTTTTGACCCTAACACGTGAATTATAGTCAAAACAACTGCTCTCCACTTCCAAATGGTGCGCGATGGCATAAATAACCCTATTTAAGCTCAGTTACACGTTTGCATTGAAAGGGACTGAGTTATCAACTTTTCCAGTTTTTATGCGTGCAAAATGCTTTTCAGAGCGAGAAAAGCATGTTTTGACCCACAATGTGTTTTTGACCCTAACACGTGAATTATAGTCAAAACAACTGCTCTCCACTTCCAAATGGTGCGCGATGGCATAAATAACCCTATTTAAGCTCAGTTACACGTTTGCATTGAAAGGGACTGAGTTATCAACTTTTCCAGTTTTTATGCGTGCAAAATGCTTTTCAGAGCGAGAAAAGCATGTTTTGACCCACAATGTGTTTTTGACCCTAACACGTGAATTATAGTCAAAACAACTGCTCTCCACTTCCAAATGGTGCGCGATGGCATAAATAACCCTATTTAAGCTCAGTTACACGTTTGCATTGAAAGTGACTGAGTTATTCACTTTTCCAGTTTTTATGCGTGCAAAGTGCTTTTCAGAGCGAGAGAATCACTTTTTGACCAAAAAGGTGCTTTTGACTATTGTTGTTTTGACTATAATTCACGTGTTAGGACACGTGAATTATAGTCAAAACAACTGCTCTCCACTTCCAAATGGTGCGCGATGGCATAAATAACCCTATTTAAGCTCAGTTACACGTTTGCATTGAAAGGGACTGAGTTATCAACTTTTCCAGTTTTTATGCGTGCAAAATTCTTTTCAGAGCGAGAAAAGCATGTTTTGACCCACAATGTGTTTTTGACCCTAACACGTGAATTATAGTCAAAACAACTGCTCTCCACTTCCAAATGGTGCGCGATGGCATAAATAACCCTATTTAAGCTCAGTTACACGTTTGCATTGAAAGGGACTGAGTTATCAACTTTTCCAGTTTTTATGCGTGCAAAATGCT
Source organism: Micromesistius poutassou (assembly GCF_964030765.1). Taxonomy (NCBI): domain Eukaryota; kingdom Metazoa; phylum Chordata; class Actinopteri; order Gadiformes; family Gadidae; genus Micromesistius; species Micromesistius poutassou. Next base: position 20,475,582 of record NC_140279.1, on the reverse strand, counting down.
TTTCAGAGCGAGAAAAGCATGTTTTGACCCACAATGTGTTTTTGACCCTAACACGTGAATTATAGTCAAAACAACTGCTCTCCACTTCCAAATGGTGCGCGATGGCATAAATAACCCTATTTAAGCTCAGTTACACGTTTGCATTGAAAGTGACTGAGTTATTCACTTTTCCAGTTTTTATGCGTGCAAAATGCTTTTCAGAGCGAAAAAAGCATGTTTTGAACCACAATGTGTTTTTGACCCTAACACGTGAATTATGCTCAAAACCAACGCTCTCCACTTCCAAATGGTGGCGATGGCATAAATAACCATATTTAAGCTCAGTTACACGTTTGCATTGAAAGTGACTGAGTTATTCACTTTTCCAGTTTTTATGCGTGCAAAATGCTTTTCAGAGCGAGAGAATCACTTTTTGACCAAAAATGTGTTTCTGACCCTGACACGTGAATTGTGCTCAAAACCAATGCTCTCCACTTCCAAATGGTGCGCGATGGCATAAATAACCCTATTTAAGCTCAGTTACACGTTTGCATTGAAACTGACTGAGTTATTCACGTTTCCAGTATTTATGCGTGCAAAATGCTTTTCAGAGCGAGAGAATCACTTTTTGACCAAAAATGTGTTTTTGACCCTGACACGTGAATTGTGCTCAAAACCAATGCTCTCCACTTCCAAATGGTGCGCAATGGCATAAATAACCCTATTTAAGCTCAGTTACACGTTTGCATTGAAAGGGACTGAGTTATCAACTTTTCCAGTTTTTATGCGTGCAAAATGCTTTTCAGAGCGAGAAAAGCATGTTTTGACCCACAATGTGTTTTTGACCCTAACACGTGAATTATAGTCAAAACAACTGCTCTCCACTTCCAAATGGTGCGCGATGGCATAAATAACCCTATTTAAGCTCAGTTACACGTTTGCATTGAAAGGGACTGAGTTATCAACTTTTCCAGTTTTTATGCGTGCAAAATGCTTTTCAGAGCGAGAAAAGCATGTTTTGACCCACAATGTGTTTTTGACCCTAACACGTGAATTATAGTCAAAACAACTGCTCTCCACTTCCAAATGGTGCGCGATGGCATAAATAACCCTATTTAAGCTCAGTTACACGTTTGCATTGAAAGGGACTGAGTTATCAACTTTTCCAGTTTTTATGCGTGCAAAATGCTTTTCAGAGCGAGAGAATCACTTTTTGACCAAAAAGGTGCTTTTGACCCTAACACGTGAATTATAGTCAAAACAACTGCTCTCCACTTCCAAATGGTGCGCGATGGCATAAATAACCCTATTTAAGCTCAGTTACACGTTTGCATTGAAAGGGACTGAGTTATCAACTTTTCCAGTTTTCATGCGTGCAAAATGCTTTTCAGAGCGAGAAAAGCATGTTTTGACCCACAATGTGTTTTTGACCCTAACACGTGAATTATAGTCAAAACAACTGCTCTCCACTTCCAAATGGTGCGCGATGGCATAAATAACCCTATTTAAGCTCAGTTACACGTTTGCATTGAAAGGGACTGAGTTATCAACTTTTCCAGTTTTTATGCGTGCAAAATGCTTTTCAGAGCGAGAAAAGCATGTTTTGACCCACAATGTGTTTTTGACCCTAACACGTGAATTATAGTCAAAACAACTGCTCTCCACTTCCAAATGGTGCGCGATGGCATAAATAACCCTATTTATGCTCAGTTACACGTTTGCATTGAAAGGGACTGAGTTATCAACTTTTCCAGTTTTTATGCGTGCAAAATGCTTTTCAGAGCGAGAGAATCACTTTTTGACCAAAAAGGTGCTTTTGACCCTAACACGTGAATTATAGTCAAAACAACTGCTCTCCACTTCCAAATGGTGCGCGATGGCATAAATAACCCTATTTAAGCTCAGTTACACGTTTGCATTGAAAGGGACTGAGTTATCAACTTTTCCAGTTTTCATGCGTGCAAAATGCTTTTCAGAGCGAGAAAAGCATGTTTTGACCCACAATGTGTTTTTGACCCTAACACGTGAATTATAGTCAAAACAACTGCTCTCCACTTCCAAATGGTGCGCGATGGCATAAATAACCCTATTTAAGCTCAGTTACACGTTTGCATTGAAAGGGACTGAGTTATCAACTTTTCCAGTTTTTATGCGTGCAAAATGCTTTTCAGAGCGAGAAAAGCATGTTTTGACCCACAATGTGTTTTTGACCCTAACACGTGAATTATAGTCAAAACAACTGCTCTCCACTTCCAAATGGTGCGCGATGGCATAAATAACCCTATTTAAGCTCAGTTACACGTTTGCATTGAAAGTGACTGAGTTATTCACTTTTCCAGTTTTTATGCGTGCAAAATGCTTTTCAGAGCGAGAAAAGCATGTTTTGACCCACAATGTGTTTTTGACCCTAACACGTGAATTATGCTCAAAACTAATGCTCTCCACTTCCAAATGGTGCGTGATGGCATAAATAACCCTATTTAAGCTCAGTTACACGTTTGCATTGAAAGGGACTGAGTTATCAACTTTTCCAGTTTTCATGCGTGCAAAATGCTTTTCAGAGCGAGAAAAGCATGTTTTGACCCACAATGTGTTTTTGACCCTAACACGTGAATTATAGTCAAAACAACTGCTCTCCACTTCCAAATGGTGCGCGATGGCATAAATAACCCTATTTAAGCTCAGTTACACGTTTGCATTGAAAGGGACTGAGTTATCAACTTTTCCAGTTTTTATGCGTGCAAAATGCTTTTCAGAGCGAGAAAAGCATGTTTTGACCCACAATGTGTTTTTGACCCTAACACGTGAATTATAGTCAAAACAACTGCTCTCCACTTCCAAATGGTGCGCGATGGCATAAATAACCCTATTTAAGCTCAGTTACACGTTTGCATTGAAAGGGACTGAGTTATCAACTTTTCCAGTTTTTATGCGTGCAAAATGCTTTTCAGAGCGAGAGAATCACTTTTTGACCAAAAAGGTGCTTTTGACCCTAACACGTGAATTATAGTCAAAACAACTGCTCTCCACTTCCAAATGGTGTGCGATGGCATAAATAACCCTATTTAAGCTCAGTTACACGTTTGCATTGAAAGGGACTGAGTTATCAACTTTTCCAGTTTTTATGCGTGCAAAATGCTTTTCAGAGCGAGAAAAGCATGTTTTGACCCACAATGTGTTTTTGACCCTAACACGTGAATTATAGTCAAAACAACTGCTCTCCACTTCCAAATGGTGCGCGATGGCATAAATAACCCTATTTAAGCTCAGTTACACGTTTGCATTGAAAGGGACTGAGTTATCAACTTTTCCAGTTTTTATGCGTGCAAAATGCTTTTCAGAGCGAGAAAAGCATGTTTTGACCCACAATGTGTTTTTGACCCTAACACGTGAATTATAGTCAAAACAACTGCTCTCCACTTCCAAATGGTGCGCGATGGCATAAATAACCCTATTTAAGCTCAGTTACACGTTTGCATTGAAAGGGACTGAGTTATCAACTTTTCCAGTTTTTATGCGTGCAAAATGCTTTTCAGAGCGAGAGAATCACTTTTTGACCAAAAAGGTGCTTTTGACCCTAACACGTGAATTATAGTCAAAACAACTGCTCTCCACTTCCAAATGGTGCGCGATGGCATAAATAACCCTATTTAAGCTCAGTTACACGTTTGCATTGAAAGGGACTGAGTTATCAACTTTTCCAGTTTTCATGCGTGCAAAATGCTTTTCAGAGCGAGAAAAGCATGTTTTGACCCACAATGTGTTTTTGACCCTAACACGTGAATTATAGTCAAAACAACTGCTCTCCACTTCCAAATGGTGCGCGATGGCATAAATAACCCTATTTAAGCTCAGTTACACGTTTGCATTGAAAGGGACTGAGTTATCAACTTTTCCAGTTTTTATGCGTGCAAAATGCTTTTCAGAGCGAGAAAAGCATGTTTTGACCCACAATGTGTTTTTGACCCTAACACGTGAATTATAGTCAAAACAACTGCTCTCCACTTCCAAATGGTGCGCGATGGCATAAATAACCCTATTTAAGCTCAGTTACACGTTTGCATTGAAAGGGACTGAGTTATCAACTTTTCCAGTTTTTATGCGTGCAAAATGCTTTTCAGAGCGAGAGAATCACTTTTTGACCAAAAAGGTGCTTTTGACCCTAACACGTGAATTATAGTCAAAACAACTGCTCTCCACTTCCAAATGGTGCGCGATGGCATAAATAACCCTATTTAAGCTCAGTTACACGTTTGCATTGAAAGGGACTGAGTTATCAACTTTTCCAGTTTTCATGCGTGCAAAATGCTTTTCAGAGCGAGAAAAGCATGTTTTGACCCACAATGTGTTTTTGACCCTAACACGTGAATTATAGTCAAAACAACTGCTCTCCACTTCCAAATGGTGCGCGATGGCATAAATAACCCTATTTAAGCTCAGTTACACGTTTGCATTGGTAACACTTTACAATAAGGTACACAGAAACGTAGGTAGTTACTGAGGAACGAATGAGTAACGAATGAGGAACGAATGAGTAACGAATGATGAACGACGAAGTGACAGTTACTCGGTAACTACTGAGGAGTTACTGGTAAACAGACCAGGGGACTACTGAGGAACGAATGAGTAACGAATGAGGAACGAATGAGTAACGAATGATGAACGACGAAGTGACAGTTACTCAGTAACTACTGAGGAGTTACTGGTAAACAGACTAGGGGATACTGTATTAATGAATCATTCTGTGAAATAGCAAACTGACCAATTGATTATGAAAGCAACTGAATTTTCCTGGGATTTCACAATTAGTTAATAAATTAACAACGCACAGACGGGATGATTGTCATATTTTAATAAAGATATTCACAATACATACATTCATATTCACATTTAAGGTTTATTATGTGGCATTAGTAATGTTGAAGGCTTAAAAGCAATTGTCCACCACTGCAGGGCACGCTTTAAACCTGCCTCCCTTGGTTTCAAGCGCTGTCGAGGGCTGGCTTGGGTCCCACACTGGATCGACTGGTAGAGCTGGATCTGACTGATGAGTTGTTACTCTTTCGCGAACCATTCGTTCACCAGTAGTTAAGCTTCATGAATCATTAGTTTACCAGTAGTGAAGCTTTTTGTGTACCTTCATGTAAAGTAATGCATCATACTGAGTTGTTACTCTTTCGCGAACCATTCGTTCACCAGTAGTTAAGCTTCATGAATCATTCGTTTACCAGTAGTGAAGCTTTTTGTGTACCTTCATGTAAAGTAATGCATCTTACTGAGTTGTTACTCTTTCGCGAACCATACGTTCACCAGTAGTTAAGCTTTATGAATCATTCGTTTACCAGTAGTGAAGCTTTTTGTGTACCTTCATGTAAAGCAGTGTTTCTCAACCTTTTTTGAGCAAATGCCCCCCTTACCTTACCCTGATCCTCTGGCGCCCCCCCCCCCCCCAATATTATTGTTCCTAACCAGCTCCACTCCAACTCGTGCTACATTGCTTGAATAAAAAACTTCTGTGCCGCTGGTTTTTTCTGGACAAGAAAATGTGTATTCAGAGTTTTATTAAAAGGTTTTAATATTGAGCTATTGAAGTTTAATACGTAACAGTGCTTGTGTACATTTTTATTGGTTATTGAACCGTTAACCCGCGGACTTGGGTTCAATATGTGCACGAAAGACTCCCTTTGTTTACGTGACGTTGCCTAGCAACGCTGCGCATGTGCAGCCTTTATCCACTTCGTTCTGAGTTGGCGAGTAGCACGTTTAAGTTTGCGGGCCAAATAGTAATTAAAGTAGTTTGTTACTATACAATTGAAGCGCCTGTAACATCAGTGTTAAATGCGTATGTGCCGGTTGGTGTGCGTACCTTATGAAAGTAGGTGTTTATCGGTTCGCAGACGTAATGAGCGACGTTGCGGTGGTCTACATGTAATGCGCACGTTCTATTGTTTACAATTAGCATGCTAAGCGGCGTTAGCTTTATTCACGTCTTATGTTGCCTTACTGTGTAATATGGATGAGATTCATGTTGCTTAGCGTAATGCCCCATCCACCGCTTGCTTTGCATGTCCCGCAAACCAACCAGTGGAAGTCAGGGGAGGGCGAACTAGTTTCTGAAGCACCACGCTGCTGCGATGAGGTGGATTTGTTTATCGGCGTTACCATGGCGATCATGACGGTACTGAGCATAAAGTAAAAAGTAGATGAGACGATAGAGGGGTTAGAAACCCATATGAAGATAGGCTTTTTATTTCAGTTATCCTATTTTTGCACCGAAAATATTTGAAAACCATGAAAGTTTAAAAAGTAAAAAATAATGACCAATACACAAAGCAAAGTTGTGACACCCCCGTGTTCGTTCCCAGCGCCCCCCTAGGTTCTACGAACGCCCCCCAGGGGGCGCTGCCGCCCCCGTTGAGAAACCCTGATGTAAAGTAATGCATCATACTGAGTTGTTACTCTTTCGCGAACCATTCGTTCACCAGTAGTTAAGCTTTATGAATCATTCGTTTACCAGTAGTGAAGCTTTTTGTGTACCTTCATGTAAAGTAATGCATCATACTGAGTTGTTACTCTTTCGCGAACCATACGTTCACCAGTAGTTAAGCTTTATGAATCATTCGTTTACCAGTAGTGAAGCTTTTTGTGTACCTTCATGTAAAGTAATGCATCATACTGAGTTGTTACTCTTTCGCGAACCATTCGTTCACCAGTAGTTAAGCTTTATGAATGATTCGTTTACCAGTAGTGAAGCTTTTTGTGTACCTTCATGTAAAGTAATGCATCATACTGAGTTGTTACTCTTTCGCGAACCATTCGTTCACCAGTAGTTAAGCTTTATGAATCATTCGTTTACCAGTAGTGAAGCTTTTTGTGTACCTTCATGTAAAGTAATGCATCATACTGAGTTGTTACTCTTTCGCGAACCATTCGTTCACCAGTAGTTAAGCTTCATGAATCATTCGTTTACCATTAGTGAAGCTTTTTGTGTACCTTTATGTAAAGTAATGCATCATACTGAGTTGTTACTCTTTCGCGAACCATTCGTTCACCAGTAGTTAAGCTTTTTGAACCATTCGTTTACCAGTAGCGAAGCACTTTCGGGTTAGTTATAAAACCCCAAACCACTGTTGATGACAATGAGGGATCTACAGCCACTTTAGTTAAAAATGTATACAACATAGGGAAATATATATATATATATACTGCGCTCATGACACATAATAACATATAACATAATAACAGGATAATATAGAAAATATTAACAATTTAAAACACAAACAGAAACAAAAAAAGGCATTTTAAAATGGAACAAAAATAAAGGCTGCACTTTTAACAAGGCATTTCTGAAGAACACTGAAAAAATCTAACAAAGAAAAGAAGTTTCAACAAAACTCAATGAAATGTTATTGGTGTTCGTGGCCAATGTCATGCAGCAATCTGCCAAGGAAGAAGACCCATTTTCTCCTCCTCCAGGTAGCTCCAAATCTCCCCCTTCCATACTGTGATAAAGTAGTAGAAGACAGAAAAATAAACATTAGGACCGACAATTAATAAAAAATTCTAGAACATGTCAAAGTCAAAGATTATTTTGTTTGCATGGTTAAGAAATTATGCTGGTCCTCTGGCCAAAACGATGTGAATTTGATGAGTTTCAAAGTGTTTTTAAAGCCTAAGAAGTCATAAGTCATAACTGTGTGCATGACACAATAATAACATTCAAATACAACAATTACAATTACTCAATAACTGTGGTATAATGACCGTATACCACAGCCTGTCGTGATCTATTGCTTAATTATATTATTTAGATATAGAGCTCCGGGAGTGCTGCGATTCACTCTAGTCTGGACTGCAGGGAGTGAACGCTGATTGGCTGATGATACCCCTTCAGAAACATTTATATAGAAATTAGAAGATAAAATGAACATACCGTGTTATAATACGGCATTACCGTATATGCCTCAAATCATACCGTGATATAAATTGTAGTCCATACCGTACAGCCCTACTGCATACCTTACCTATAAATGTATTTCATCCAGCTGAATAGGGACAATTTGCTCCTCTCAAAAAGTGACCCGCACCTCACTGACTTCCTCGTCGTTTTCCCTCTGTTTATTACGTCGGCACTGCCTACAGAAGAAAACACATTTCTTCATGATAAATATTAATGTTACTGAACTTGAATTTATAACATGACATATCAGTAAACAAAGGAAGTCATCGATAAAAACCGTACCAAAAAAAGAATACTTACCACTGCAGTCCGTCAACGTTTGCGTTTTCCTTCATTTTCATGCTCTTTTTGCAGAGTTTGCATTTTATTTTGGCTTTAAGTAACTTCTTCTTTTGGAGCCATTTTATCAATTTTAATTTCTTTTTAAAAGTCTGTCTTCCCTCAATAAGACTGAGTACTTTAGCGTGCAGGGTCATGATAACTTCGCATCAAACCGTCTTCCTGTCTTGCACATGCGGACCCACAATGCAATTCGGGAGCGTCCCTTGTCGTCGACGGACGTGTACAGTGGGTAGGGGCGCGTTATACGCAGATCGTTTTACCCCATGCGTCGGACACGCCCACTCTCTTCCGTCGACGGGCAAGGAGGTCGTGCAGAAGGACTTGACAATGGAGACTCAGCGAAAGAGTAAGAGAAAAAGGCAGCCCACGGAAGAGCTTCCACATGTAGAGACAGCCATGTTAGAATGTAAGTACATGCTTTAAAGTTATTTCATTATTAATTGAGAGTGTAATGATTCGGTCACATTGCTTAGCTTCCTAAAATGAGCTAATAGACCGAGTCGGCAAGCAAGGAAACGTCACTTCCGGTCAGGGCCGTGGGGGAAAACAAACCGTTTTCCCCATACACACTCATGCAAAAAGGCGGTATTTTAAACCTTTGTCAAACGCTTGTCCGCTGTCATTTCTTGGTTTGAATCACTTGTATATGCTGTCAAAGGGCTATATATTAAAAAAATTATCATGATCGGGTCGATTGTTGTCCGTATATTTTTTAAAAAGTGGATCTTTCACAGTTGGTCTTCCCCCACAGCGTTGAGTCTAGGTGGGTGTTCCCTTGGTCGCCGGCTGTAGACACTCGGAGAGACAATGCCGAAGAGTTGTTGTTTACCATTTTGCACCGCAAATAAATTTAAAAATCACAACCTGAGCTTGCCGCGTTTTTACGATATAGATCCGGCCGGCGACCAAGGGAACACCCACCTAGACTCAACGCTGTGGGGGAAGACCAACTGTGAAAGATCCACTTTTTAAAAAATATACGGACAACAATCGACCCGATCATGATAATTTTTTTAATATATAGCCCTTTGACAGCATATACAAGTGATTCAAACCAAGAAATGACAGCGGACAAGCGTTTGACAAAGGTTTAAAATACCGCCTTTTTGCATGAGTGTGTATGGGGAAAACGGTTTGTTTTCCCCCACGGCCCTGACCGGAAGTGACGTTTCCTTGCTTGCCGACTCGGTCTATTTGACATCGTACCACGTCTGTTCTATCACGTATTTTTTGGCCTTGCTAGCTAACCTTGTCACTAACCAATGGATTGCTAGCTGGCTAGATAGCCGACGTTGCAAGCAAATTTTAATTATCTGTCAAACACAAAAGTTTAACTCTTAACTAGGTCAAAAGACCGACGGTTCAACCACTTATCTAATGTTAAATTAGGCGAGTCAGTTACCACGTCTTTGAATAGTTTTTGAAGTTGTTTTTAACTACTAAAAAACCTGAAGACTGCTACATTACACTGTTATAGTGCTATTACGGCAATACCTTTCTCCCTGTTTTTTTTCTTTTCATTTTAGTCCATAGTTACAGTATGTAATGTTAACAACTGAATCTCTCAAACATGTCTTCTACACAATGGACTGCATGTGGAACCATGACAAATGAATTGATGATGATTTGTCATAAATCAAAATGACATATGATCATACATATTATTATTACATATTATAACATTAAAGACAATGGATAATGTCATTGCCCAAAGTGAATAAAACCCTTATTTCTTAACTAACTGTATATATATATTTTTTAAGGTATCCATACAATTTTCAAATGAACAAAAACATCACTCTGTATGCATTCATCAATATTCTTCATAAGGTTTTGAGCCCCTTACACCAACCATTCTTTCTGTGCTCCAAAATGTTACAGCGCCATCGAGTCTGCGGGAACAATCCGAACAGCGCAGTAGCCAAACTGCAGCAGAGGAAGCAGGTAATTAATTTTTTATTTTAAATGTTAAGCATACTTAACAGATATACTCAGATTCATGTGACTGTGAAATGTAGTTGTACACAGTATAATGATTAATAACTGATGAACGTCACTATGAAAACACTAGAATAGTGTTACTTTTAAACCTCTTTTCTACTTCCTGGTTTTATGATGTTAAAATAAGGGTGCTCACCTTAACTGGTTGAAGGCTAGTGTCTAGAGGGGATCCAAGACAAGAGGATGCTAGTAATATTTACTCCATTTGTACTTGAACATTGCGGTAACCAAGTATCTACCTTTACATGATATCGTAACCGGAAAGTGCTTTGGGAATGGGAAGGAACTTAGAACAGCAATGACATAAATTAGATTGAGGTCAGTTAAGCCACTTTAAGTTAGTCTACTAAGTAGAAAATAAAAAAGTTTTTGGTTATGGTTATATTCATGGTGCTGGATTAATTGATCAATTCTTACCCATTTATTCAACGAGCTAGGTGGTCAGCTGGTCCCAAGTCTGCTTATAATATCAAAGCCACGTCTGAACACGTCTGACTGTTCAAAGCAGCATAATGGATGAAGCTACAGCAGGAACATGGCTTTCAAATAACACTAAACAATATAATCCACTTATTCTACCACATGTCTAAACTATACAGTACTCCCACTTTACTCTCTAGTTGTGCTCATTTGATTTATAATAACCTACTGTTAAAGAGTACAGATAATACTACTTGAATAGACAGTACACTCACAGTACTCTTGATACTACTGGAAATTACAATTTAATAATTATTATTATTATACCTCTGTACATTCATTACGCTAGAATGTAATTTAGAACTAACTTGCCACTATATAACCCTAATACAAGAATAGTATTAATACTAGTAAACCCCTAACCAACTGCACTACCATCATCCTGACAAAATACTACTGTTAATACATGTTTATAATTTTCTTTGTTTCAGTCCTCACCCCAGAAGAGGCGATGGATCGCTACAGCCGTGTCAGATGAAGAGAGATGGTTTTTGTTTTGTTTTTAGAGTGCCTTTTTTTGTTACATTTTAAAATGCCTTTTTTTGTTTCTGTTTGTGTTTTAAATTGTTAATATTTTCTATATTATCCTGTTATTATGTTATATGTTATTATGTGTCATGAGCGCAGTATATGTATATATATTTCCCTATGTTGTATACATTTTTAACTAAAGTGGCTGTAGATCCCTCATTGTCATCAGTGGTTTGGGGTTTTATAACTAACCCGAAAGTGCTTCACTACTGGTAAACGAATGGTTCAAAAAGCTTAACTACTGGTGAACGAATGGTTCGCGAAAGAGTAACAACTCAGTATGATGCATTACTTTACATGAAGGTACACAAAAAGCTTCACTACTGGTAAACGAATGATTCATAAAGCTTAACTACTGGTGAACGAATGGTTCGCGAAAGAGTAACAACTCAGTATGATGCATTACTTTACATGAAGGTACACAAAAAGCTTCACTACTGGTAAACGAATGATTCATAAAGCTTAACTACTGGTGAACGAATGGTTCGCGAAAGAGTAACAACTCAGTATGATGCATTACTTTACATGAAGGTACACAAAAAGTTTCACTAATGGTAAACGAATGATTCAAAAAGCTTAACTACTGGTGAACGAATGGTTCGCGAAAGAGTAACAACTCAGTATGATGCATTACTTTACATGAAGGTACACAAAAAGCTTCACTACTGGAACAAATGATTCAAAAAGCTTAACTACTGGTGAACGAATGGTTCGCGAAAGAGTAACAACTCAGTATGATGCATTACTTTACATGAAGGTACACAAAACGCTTCACTAATGGTAAACGAATGATTCAAAAAGCTTAACTACTGGTGAACAAATGGTTCAAAAAGATGAACTACTGGTGAATGAATGGTTTGCGAAAGATGCATAACTTTACACTAATGTACCCAAAAAGCTTCACTACTGGTAAACGATTGATTCAAAAAGCTTAACTACTGGTAAACGAATGATTCGCGAAAGAGTAACAACTCAGTAAGATGCATTACTTTACATGAAGATACACAAAAAGCTTCACTAATGGTAAAAGAATGATTCAAAAAGCTTAACTACTGGTGAACGAATGGTTCGCGAAAGAGTAACAACTCAGTATGATGCATTACTTTACATGAAGGTGCACAAAAAGCTTCACTAATGGTAAATGAATGATTCATAAAGCTTAACTACTGGTGAACGAATGGATCGCGAAAGAGTAACAACTCATCATCAGTCAGATCCAGCTCTACCAGTCGATCCAGTGTGGGACCCAAGCCAGCCCTCGACAGCGCTTGAAACCAAGAGCGGCAGGTTTAAAGCGTGCCCTGCAGTGGTGGACAATTGCTTTTAAGCCTTCAACATTACTAATGCCACATAATAAACCTTAAATGTGAATATTAATGTATGTATTGTGAATATCTTTATTAAAATATGACAATCATCCCGTCTGTGCCTTGTTAATTTATTAACTAATTGTGAAATCCCAGGAAAATTCAGTTGCTTTCATAATCAATTGGTCAGTTTGCTATTTCACAGAATGATTAATTAATACAGTATCCCCTGGTCTGTTTACCAGTAACTCCTCAGTAGTTACTGAGTAACTGTCACTTTAGGGCCCCAGTTAGGGTTCACCTCCCCTTGCCTCAGAACATTCATATAATGTGGGGAATACAAACTGGCTTTATGGAACTATCTTCGAGAATCAAATGTTGGTTTAATTTTGATATGATACAATTTTGAATGATCTGTTTAGCATAGTTTATACAAGTTTTAATGTATTTATTGATGATTGGGATAGCTTCATTGTTCAAACCATTGTTAAAAGAAAGTAATAAATAATAAATAAAATAAAGTACTACACTCAAATAAAAAAAAATACAAGTAAATATCATGTTTTGGATACAGTGCAGTGATTTTGGGTCTTGTTGGCTTGGTTTAAATGATAATAAAATTCATGAGACCTTAAATACAATAAATTTATTTTACTACATCTGCCTTAAAGCAATTATACCTGACTTACAGTGGTTGACCATGCCTTACTCATACTACATAAGCAATTGGCAGATTTCTAGTTTAATTCTGACCATATATTCATAATTTATCCTTCATCCTGTGATATATTTGTTTACGTAGATGTGTTTGTAGTTGTAGTTTGTTGATATAATCTATGTATATTAAGTGAGTGAAGTTCTCAACTTCTGTTATGGTTTAAATCAATTGGCAAGGAAGTGTTAGGTGCCCCAGTTTAAATACCCCATAGTAATATGATTATAATTGTCAATAATTCACCACACGTTTTAATTAACGATTGATTTAATACCATCATGTTATTTATAGAGTGAATAGGATTCGTTTATCTCAATGCATTGATGCATGTGTTTCCACAAGGTAAAACTGTATACTCTTACATAATATCTACATTATGTATCTACATACATCTTACAAAAATGTATAAATTAATAATGAGCTGCCTGAGACTCCAAATTCAATTCAAATTCAAAAAAACTTTATTTGTCCCCAAGGGGCAATTGAAGAAATCAAGTGAACGGTCCTATCAAGTCTAGGCAAAACAATGATTTAACAACAGATTATTTAGTTAATCCTTTCAATTGATATGTGTACATATTCAAACCATATCTATAGTATAATTAATTGTCAAACATACCTATTCTAACCATATCTACAAAATATTTCATCATTTAACATTAGAAAAATCCAAACCTTACATCATTTGTGTAATGGCAAGATCATTTGTTGATAGTTTTTTGTCTATTTTCTTGATCATGTCAAGTGCATACAATACGCATGCAAGTTCTTCATACGTTATTGTTACATGTATATGTCTTATCACCTCTTAAGATAGATAAACTACCTCTTAATATTTAAATATGGATAATTTATCTTGACCCAATTGACTGAAGCAGTACTCCCAATCAAACTGAAGCACCTAAATCCCATCAGTCCTATATTTTAGGAGGAGCATTGCACCTTGTCTTTAAGCACTACTTCCAGCTCCCCATGCAGGCACAAAGCCCTTGATCCTGTCTAGAAGTGCAGAAGGGTCCTGCACTATGGAGGGGAGGCTGTTCCTGTTATAACAGGAAGCCACACCCAGCGCAGCAACCAGCAGAACCAAGGGCACTACGACAGAGCGCTTGGGCTCGGGGTGATTACATCCATTGGTCATCATGGGTTGGATCACCCTGTCCCACTGGGTCAGGATAGCCTGACGAGCCCCAGCCCACTTTCCTGGACCTCTCAGACGGTACTGGTAGGGGGTGGCGGGGCCAAACAGTACACTGAGTGCCACTCTGGGGTCTGTCAGAAACAGCCTGAGAATACTGGGTCGCACCCCAAGCTGGTCTGCTACCTCATCCATGTAGTCGACAAAGTCAACCTGGATGGTGTGCCTTGGACTGGATACATACCTGAGACAGAGACGTGTGTTAAAACCACATGTTTAACCAAACCCCCACCGGTAGACTTAATTCATCGCAACACCTTCTAGCCATGGTCTCCTGCTTGCACTCGACCTCTCTCAGCATGGCGGCTACCGAAGGACACTTGACACATCCTGTGTGGAATAAGAATATGGTTGAGTTTGAGTGGTTTCCACTGTAGGTAGAGAACAGGGAGACTTGAGACGCTTAGACAAACGGAGCGTGTCACCTTTGAAGACCCGGGTGGCCCACCGGGCTTGGATCTCAGAGATGGGCATGATGGCTCCCAGCGGCTGCACCAGTCCAATGACGGCCAGCGTGTTCCTCTCCAAATCCGGAGGGAACACGTACTTATAAAGTGAGGCCTTGTTCCCAGAGACTGGCAGCACATTGGAGGCGAGAAACGGAAATGAAAAGCTGTACCCAGTGGCAAATACCTGCAACACAAGGGGATCACATTGATAATGTGATCAAGAGTACAGAATTGGGTAATAGTACTGTGTGTGTGTGTGTGAGAGAGACTGTGTGATTTCATCACACTTACCACCAGGTCAATATCCTCGACTACACTGCCATCGTCAAACTCCACACTGGATCCTTGGAATCTGCGGATGTTGGGCTTCACCTGAACTGTTCCGGACAGGATGCGGTTGGGCAGTTCATCATTGACGGTGGGATGTTGATTGAACAACCTGTAAGATTTTGTTCAGTTCATCTTTGGATACATGAAAAAAACTGTGTTAGAACATGACTGGGCAGATGATCATGGGACTACCTGTGTTTTGGCTGTAGATTGTACAGCCTGTGGTTGAACCGTTGGTTGAGAGCTCTCTCTCCCAGGCTGCAGAAGACATTAAATGGGAGGAGAAATCTCACAAAATTCAAGACCCTGTTGAAGGTCAGATCCAGGGGCCAGCCATTGTCTCCAACTCGGTTTAGGATCCAAGCACCCCTCCGAGTGCTCAGGTAAACCTGAAGAGAAGACAGGTGAATCGATATGTAATTTATTACATAGAAAAGGTAGGCAGTATGGATATCATTCCAATGTTAAAGAGAGGTTACAGAATGAATGAAACAATCAAATGGATGACCACGACGAAGAATAATAAAATTAAATTTGATTTGATGTGAAAATGGGTAACGCATTAAGCAATTCCAGTCTAGGTTTTAGAAAGCATTTATGGGTCTATAAAGGCAGCCTGGGAACCAAACAAATCTGGATGCTCATATTTAACTTGGCCGATGGTTTGGCCCCCCCTTCCAACAGATTTCCAGACGACGTTGGGCAAATTAGATAAGTAGATGACCATGGTGGCTGCCGATGATGTGGAACGGTCTGTAGAATCTACTACCATGGCAGGATTAAACAAACTTGAATTTATATTTTATAAAGAATATCTGTAGTTAAAACATTTGTTGAAAAGAAAGAGATGTTTGCCGTACTTTGTACTTTGTTAAAAGTTAAGTATACAGATGCAGCTCTCGTTTTCTGATGCTCTGATTGGTTGTCTATGCAAACGCATCCAGAGACATTTGGGTCCAACCCCTTAAGGACAATGCCCCTTGTAAATCACTGAGAGGCTCCAGACTAATACGCATTAGGTATGGCGATGTCAGGCAACTATAAAGGACACGAGTGTGGTGAACCTGCTTGGTGACCCTGCTGAGCTCCACAGCGATGTCTCCTCCTGAGTTTCCTATTCCAATCACCACCACCTTCTTGTTCCTCCACTGCTCTGGGGTCTTGTAGTCGCGACTGTGGAAGTACACTCCCTTAAACGAGTCCATGCCTAGGAGACAAAGGAGGAGCAAATACTCTGCTCAGTTCCCCCATTGTTAAAGGTCCCGTGACATGCCACCAGGTGTGGTGTGATTAGCCGTTACAAGCCGTTTTAGAAATGTGCCGCTTATGACATCACAGATGGGCGTCTCCACCTAGATGTGTGCTGGATAGATCAGTCTACCAGCCTACCCATTGGACTGTAGAAAACTTTGCTGATCTATCTTTCACACATCTAGGTGGACACGCCCACCTGTGATGTCATAAGGGGCAGATTTCCAGAACGGCTTGTACGGCTAATCACACTCACACCTGGTGGCATGTCATGGGACCTTTAAATAATCTACAGAGGCAGAAACCAAAGACAAGATGAACTTGTGGTTGGTCATCTATGCCTATCCCTAGGCAAGTCGGTTAAATTACCTTAAGTAGTCGGTTACTCATTAACATTAGATAAACAGAGTCCAGCTGGGTGTCCTCATTCCAAAAGAAAATGCTCTGTTCACTCCAATGCACACCATATGGGGCATTATATCTCAAAAGTATAAATGGAATAGTGGTGGCACTGACAAATACAGATCCTTTATTCCCTCACACACACTTAATGTTCACATGACATTACTTTATGCAGGGCCGGCCCGAGGCATAAGCAAACTAAGCAGCTGCATGGGGCCCCCTGGCCAGCAGGGCCCACCCCAAAAAAAAAAATTAATAAACTTTTTTAAAATAGATTTGTAATTTCAGTACCGTCTGAGGTTAAAAAGACACTGGTTTGGGGTAAATTACTATATTAATACAGGGGTGGATGACCCTCTCAATGGGGCACCAGATCAAATACAGAATGTGATATGTCTTAATAGGGCTTCCTTAATCATACAACCTGAGTAGTATTATCAGTATGCATACTGATAATACTTCTCAGGTTGTGATGAATGGGGAATCGATACTGTTATGTTGCAAGTAGTATAATAAGCACAGGAGACCGACATACGTTCAAGAGTAAGTATATTGAAGGTAAGCATGTAGCACAGTACTGTAGGTCTAGACCCTACAACACACTACATAACAGTAGAGCGCACCTTAGTGGTGTAATCAGGTAGTGGACAACAGATACCTGGGAAGTCGTGCAAGGGCATGTTTGGGTGACAGTGGTGTCCGATACAGATCATCACTGCATCGAAGATGTGCTTCTGGCGCTTCCCTTCGCTGTTCTCCGTCTCCACGTCCCACTGACCCGAATGGGAGAAGTCAGTTCTCTGCTTCACCTGAAGCACTGTAGTCTGAGAACCACAGACAGAGAGAAACAGTGAGTATCAAATGTTTATTTTGAATGTCTTCTTGAATGCTGATATTCAGGTCAGGACATTTTTGTTGTTTACTATTTCCAATAGTTCTGCATGGATCTTCCTCACCTTGAAGCGTATGTGCTTGGTGAGCTGGAAGTGTTCGGCGTACATCCTGAAGTACTCCATGATGAGGGAGTTGTGCATGTAGTTGGGGTATTCAGCAGGGATGGGGAAATCACTGTAGCACATCATCTCCTTGGAGGTATTGATGATGACCGAGTGATAGATACTGGCTCTATTTGGCTCTGGGTTCTCCTGTAGACATCACCACCACCACCACCATCAATCTCTACCCCATCATCCGACTCACCACACCATCAGACTCACCTCCACCATCTGACTCACCACCACCACCATCATAATCATCACTTCATTGATTGAAATTTCTGCTACTCATGTAATAATCAATAAGTCATGAGAGGCTGTGGTGATCAGTGACTAGAACAGCTGTCGAAGCCATAAAAACACAAATGGTTGCCAAGCAATGCAGCCTAGCATACTTAGTTTTATAGATGTCAATATAGAACAGAACTGATGTGGAAGGCTGTGTAAGGTGGCAAGCCAAATATGTAGGAGTTTGAGTCAGGCCCAGGTTATAGACCTTTATAACAACGGTCTTCTTTTCCCCTCCTGCCAGTGGGATCATAAATAGTAAACAGCATCTGTTTTTGATCACTGTCAAAAGTACAGTGCAAAAGTGATTGCACTGTATCTGAACTTGTCTGAACTACCCGAGTGTTTATTGTTGTGTTATGGTTATTTTTATGGGCTGTCGGTCTGCTCTGTATTCATTGTGTCCCTGGCTGCAAAACAATTTCCCCTTTTAGGGGAAAAAAGAATAACTTGAACTTGAATAAATATATTTTTGTTTTTTCTTGTCATTCCTATTCTGCTCCAATTCTTCTTAAAAGGTGAATGTGACCGTAAAGGACATGCTAGGGGCTCGAGAGTATGCTGTACCTTAAATCTCCACAGACCGCCGATGTCATCGCTGCTCTCAAAGCAGACGGGCTCCAGGCCCTCGTCAAGGCAGGTCTTGATGCAGACAAGACCCGAGCTCCCTGCTCCAATCACGGCCACACGGCGAGTCATTCTGCAAACTTCTCTGGGGGTGTAGGATGGTCAAATGTATACACGGAATTTGCTTCAGCAGCATTGATAAGAAAACATTGACAATAAATAAATATACATTATTGATATTGATATTATTATTTAGTGATGACACTGCGATGTTCGTGAGTTGTTTTTTGCGCAATTTTGGCAACAATTCCTGCCCCTGAGCCGACTGGACTTAGGTCTTGAAAAGTGTTGGTTTGGTCCTGTTTGATTTGTTACTGATTAATGGCTGTTACAAGAAAGTTTCACGGTGCACGTAGGCTATTCATTGACCGATATATTTGGAAGCATGCGACTGAGAATAAGCACTAGAAATATTAAACTTTAAACATGAATAGCCTACTTCAGTTGGCACGCTTCGTTTTGTTAGTAAGGATTAGAAATGCAATTACCTACCGATTGCAATGGGAAGAAAAAAGCTTTGACTTTGATCCTAGCGCAATGAAATGGACAGCAATCGACGCGGCCACGTATGAGCTGACTAGGTTGTGGTTGTGGTATTCTCCGATTGCAAGATATAGTCATATTATGTAACGTTTATCACCGCCCACTAAGGGGTGGATGCAACAATGACTAAAGACCTTGTTTACTTGTTCAGACTGGCAGATATCATCGGCAGGCCTATTCGTTTACTACTAGCACCACCCCCGCCCCTCCCCCCCCTTAAGACAAGGCAAGGGACATTGTTGGGAAAAACAGAATGCCTAGTTACTTGACCAGATAAAATGAGACGGAGAGGTAATAAAGTCTATCAGCACGAGGACCTCGGATTTATTGAGTAAAGTGGAAAAGGTAATAGGCCTACTGATTCATAAAGCGTGAGAGGTCGAATATTCTACGTCCCCTAACAGCGCTGAGGTCGTCCGGAGCTTCGCCTCCGAGGAGGTTCTGCTTCGGAAGAGCACCCGTGATTTGGTGCATGAGAAACTTACTTTGTGTGGGTTATCGAGGGTTCTCTTGTCCCTGAGCCTCCGGGTTGTGTTGTCTTTCTGTGCGATATGTGTGTCCTCGCCATCCAGCTGTGGCAGAGTGTTCTGCGCAGACTGATAGGGGGGGGGGCTCGAGGGTCATCTTGACCCTCTTGAATGTGTGGTGTGTTGTATTTATTAGATTTGGGCCCAGAGTTGACTATATTCATAATGTAATGTGTCCGTTAGGTTATTTTTGCCCATCATATCCCCCTCAAGTCGTCGTCAGACGACTTTCACTTAAAAATAACGACAAACTCGACCATATAAAATAAAAAATAAAAATAAAAAATAAAAACAGCTATCCCCCTCAACCCGTCGCTAGACGGCTTCACTTACTAGGGACACGAGGGGTTGGACCTCAGCGCTTGACGTATCACTGTAGCACCATCAATAACATCAGAAAGACGACAAACTTGACCATAAAAATAAGCAACCATGATCCTAATATCTCGCTTGGCCGGGTGTATGGGGAACCACGTGGGAGAAACGCTACATGCTTCGGACATGAGTATGCCATACACACCCCTCCTTGGGGGTGGCATCCACCCCGGCCTTACATTGCATGCATCCCTTTGCACAATGACACAGAAGGAAAGGTAAACAAAAATAAAAATAAAAATGTTGTCATTAAAACCAAAAGTTAAAGTAATTAAGATTAAAAGATAAATCAAGTCAAAGTAATTAAAATCGGAAGATAAATCAAATCAAATCAATCCCAAACAAACAAACAGCATAATACGAGGCTATATCAGTGTTTCCCACACATAGGCCAATGTGTGGCGCTGCGCCACAGATTGAACAACGAGCGCCACAAATTGATTCCGCTTTTCTTATTCATTTTTACTTGAACGCGATTTTTAAATGCTCCGCCAGCCCGTAATCGCGCCCCCGTTATGCTGCCAGTCCGACATGTTCCCATTCCGACAGTCCTGTGCACGTATGCAAATTAGCCATGTGCGCCAAACAGAAGAAGGGCCCTATCTTGCGCCCGGCGCAATTTACTTTCTACACCGACGCATGTGTCGTTGCTAGTTTGCACCAAGCGCAAAGCTGATTTTCCCCCGCAGCAACCAGGCACCACTACACTTGCATGTTAAATATTATGATGTCAAAGATTATTCATACGTGTAAAACTGCATAGAAATAGCGTGCGGATTGTGGAAACATTTTTTTTCCCTGCATGAATGAACATGAATGAAGTATAGTAGGCTATGCCATGCGTTAAAATAATAATAATAACAATAATACATTCGAGCAAAGTATATTCCAGGCTTCCAAAACAAAATCTAGTTTTAGGGTAAATGATTGGTTAAATGATTTGGGAAAGAACAGCTGATACAGCGGTAAGTTGTACTTTTAAATCAATGCATCTGCAAACACCGTACAGCAAACACATATGTTCTTGACCCAGACATCGTGTACAAGCCCATTACTTTTAGGATTGATGAGTATTTGATCGTGAGAAAATATAGTTTTACCGCGAGTGAGTATTTAATAGAATGAATGAATGCGGGTGATGCTTGGTGTGCTTGTGTGTGTGCGCGCCCATCTGTCTAAACAAGCAAATTAAACACGTAAGTGTATGAGAAGGAAATCGAGTCAGTCGACCTGCGATAAGCAGCTGATTCTGAACGGACTCGTCTTCGAGATGGACGTGTTCTAACGCATTTTTAATCAATGAAATGTTAACCCCCCCCACAAATCCGCCACACATTGCTACCTGGTCTGTGGGAAACACTGTATATATATGTCATAACATATCTTCCTTTCAGCACCTTCAGGTATAGAAAATAAAAATAAGATAAAAAGCAAGCGGGGACATCCTTCATTAGCCCCTGCCAGGGAGGCACCCCCATACTAGTTTAAAACCTGTTTATTCAATGGCCCTGGCAGGGCGCTATCCTGGTGAGCATGAGCAATACAGCGGGAAATATTATTGCAAAAAATGGCATTCTCCCTTAACCGGATTATAGGCTATACAGCAATTGAAGCAAATACAGCCAGGGGTGCCCTCAAGCCCTAAGGGAACGGGCCGTAGCCCCTGGTCCCGGAACGCAGATCCCTGGTCCGAGCGGCGTGGGTGCATCAGGTGGGAGGAGAGGCCGGTGCTGTAGCCGGGGACGGGGAGTGGGGCCACCCTCCTGGAGAGGTTACTAGCACTTCACAGGTGGGGGGAGGGGGCTGGAGGCGGGGATAGGGTCGACGGCGGGGGGGGAGCGGGAGGTCGTACCCCTAGCCAAGGGTCGCGGTTCCCAGGTGTCCTTCTTGACCGACCTGGTCAAACTGGTCAGGGAAATCCATCAGGGGCATGAGGGGCACCGCTTCGGAGTAGGGAGGGGGTCGGTGTATCTCCTTTTCGATGGCCTGTAACCCTGCCAGCGCTCTGGACACCGACTCCTCTGGAGTTTGGTTTCATCCTTCCTCTGGATTCATCCTTGGGCCAGTGGGATCTGCCAAAACATTCTCCCTTAACCGGATTATAGGCTATACAGCAATTTTCAAGCAAACTCAACATGTGTGATGGAAAAATCCACATATTTGAATCGTTGTTTGATAAGTTTGTCTGTTCTTGTATAACTTGTAGTGTCCTCAGTGTCAACCCTGATTGTCCTGCCCATTTGCCTCCCAACTGTCTATCGATCATTGTGCTTTAGGTGATAACGTCACAAAGATAGGCATCTGGAATTTGCATTTGTTTGTCGTAAACCCCAACCATTGTATTCCTAGGTGTTGGGACAAAAGGGTCGTAAAGAGAAGAATTTGCTCTTTGGTCTTCTCCTCTCTTCTTTGATGAACCTTTTGTGTGGGGAGGGTCTGAAACTGTATAAGAAACCATGTCAACTTGTATTCAGGACTCACTCTGCTAGAGAGGGGTCTAATGTATGCATGCATTAAAACCTAGGACATTTGCTTTCCAATGTATTGTGTGCTTTATTGCAGTGGGAATCTCATCTGGCCTAGACGCAATCTCTGTTAAAGGGGAATTGCCACGACACATGTAAAATCAATTTAAAGCACACCAACTTCTATAGTTCCTTCAAAACTTTCCCTAGTCTCAAATTCTCGTGCATACATTTTATCTAGTACATTTCTTTAACCATCAACTTCTCTACTTGTCTCTGCTCCTTCAAACAACTTTTCCTAATAACTTTCAAACCTTTCAGATATACTTTACGAAACTTCCACACAATCTATACACAGTCCTAGTTACACATTAGATCTCAACTCTTGTGATATGCATGGATTCTGTGTCTAGTGTGATATTTTCCATAGACTGCTCTTCTCTCTCTCCGGGGCCGTGTTATCTGCCAAAACCCAGGATCAGGAGGAGGCTCGCCAGCTTCAGCATTATCATGTGGCTGTTGTTCCTGTTGGGGACCACAATGGAAATAAGCCTGGGATTTTTGTGTTTCAATCCTCAATTGTATTATTTTGTCTTTTCATGTGTGTGTAAGTGTGTGTCAATACAACAAAACAAATCAAATCAAAATCAAATCCTGGCTCGGCTGGTCGGCTCCGAGCGTCTCTGCATCTGGCTCCTCCTCACGCTCTGGAACTTGTGTTTCTATTGTTGGAATATAAACTCATGTACAGCAGTTAGTGGACAAACATATTTTCTTAATTCTATTTCTTATTGCTCTAATGGAGGTCCCTTATGGGGCCTTGAATAATAGGTGAAGGCATGGGGCGACCCGTAAGCATTTCATGCGGGGTTAGATGCATCATTCTATTAGCATGCATGTGATAACTCATTAGTGCTAGTGGTAGTGCATCTACACAAGTCAATTAAGTCAAAAGTTTGATTACAGTATCCACACTTTGCTGTAATTTCTCACTACTTCGCTCCTTGCTTATTACATGATAAGCAAACCCAAAAACGTCATCAACTTTGAAGTCCCTAACCTTAACAACCTTTAAATAAAACCAATCTGGTGGGAAGGGAAATCAAAGCCAGTATATCCAAAACCAAAGGTCGATATTAGTGGGGTTTACCATCAGCCGCCCGAAACCAAACTGTTCCCGAAATTAACAAAGTTATGCACTAAACCGAAAATGTAACTTGAGTTAGTATATACCATTTTATAAACGAAAACGCGACATGTCTCCACCACTTCCGCTGCCTGAGCCAACATATCTGACTCCTGTTCCTCCTCCACCTTTCACCCCACCCGGCTCTTCCTATGATGGTTGCAGCTCGTCACTTCACGATCAAGTGAGTCAATGCTCACAGTGACTCTGCCAAGTAATCGTGACTGTGCCTGCCTTAGGTTGTCCCTGGTTTCAAGGTGGGATCTTACCCGTCATTGGCTAACCAGCCTTCCATACTGGCTTACTGCAGGATGCCGTGCCTGGGATACAATCAATTTCCACCCAGTAGGTGGTATAGATTGCGAAGTGGAGGGATGGAGACAGAGTCCTCAGCCCCAGCTACTCATGCAGCCAAGTGTGTGTATAATGGAGACACATCAGGGCGGTTACCCTGTGTGTGTAAGTGGGCGGATGATGGGGCCAATCAGAAAGTAACTTTCTGTTGGAGTGAGGAGGAAAATGTTATCAAATGTTAACATGTTATGAAGGCGAAACAGCAGTAGTAGTGGCATTTGAAAGGTAAACACATTACTTCCGAATGTATGTTTATGTATTTTTATTCATTCTTATCCTTATAATATCCATATTTTTTCAATTATCCTTTCCAGTGTAAATAATAACATTAACTTTCAAGTTGCATGACACCTATTGTTTATCCGTATTCTTTTAGGTTAAATCACTTGGTTAATAACAACACTCTTAACTTCAATTGCAGTAACATTATTATTTTGTATGACTGATATGTATTCCCCTTTAGCCATAATGTGAATATCAGAACATCTTTTACAATTTAGTTGACACAAATGTAATTGTGATTAGTTATAGTAAAGACCATTTCCTTATTAACTCTATTGTTTCATCTGAAATATGCTTTCAGAACCACCTTGTGTGTTCCAACACTCTGCGCAGGGGAGTAACCTCCCTTATCTCAGTGGCCCTGATGAGGCCTACTACCCGGCCTTTCTCTGTCTAGATTATATGATCAATTTTAATATAATGTCTATTATTACCGTAATCCCTCAAGAATTTTTAATTTTTCTATTTGTGCTGTCTTTTTTGTACTTAAACCTTGTCAGGTCTGTTGAACTGTGCATTGACTCCGCCGTCCCCGAGTCCTTTTAGGGCGGGTCCTTCTGCTCAGATTGGTGAGAGAGGATTTTCCCTGAACTCGAGTCCCCAGCGCTGGTTGACCCCTGGACTTCTGTGGACGAGCGGTGTGCATGCTATGGACAACTTTAAATGCCAATTGTTCGTGTTATGGAGTATAGATGATAACCTCTGAATCTCTCTGTCTGTCTCCCTGTGACTCCCTCACAGGCTGCATTCCCCTCTTATCTCTACTGTCCTCGCTACCTTCTACAAATGGGGGAACTACAAATATGGCGGACGGGGTATGGTGGGGGGACTACGCGAGAAAATGTTGCGCGCAGAGCAGGGTTATTCGCACAAGAAATTTTCCTTTGCAAACCATGTAGCACAATATGATTAACAGTGTTGACACGTAGGACTCAAAGCAACGTCTTATCCCGACCGATAGTATCTTTTCTGGTACCGCCATTTCTTATGCACCACCCAGACGATATCAAACGTTCTTGATTATACACACAGTTCCCAATTGTGTCTCGGGTCCCTGACCCCCAGTCCGACACCCACACACACACACACACACACACACACACACACACACACACACACACACACACACACACACACACACACACACACACACACACACACACACACACACACACACACACACACACACACACACACACACTCACTCGCTCTCAGTCTCTCCTATACGTTCACACATTCTCACGTCTCTCAGTCTCTTTCGCTCTCATGCACACTGACACACACTCGCACACTCACACAAACGCACATTCTCGCTCCTACATTTTTATTTGTTAAAAATAAAATAAAATTTTTAAATATATATGGGTCTATTTTTATTTATATTTAAATAAAAATAGACCCATTGTAGTTTTAAGATTTAGCAGAAGGCTAAATCAAACCTAAAAGTCTTCAGTTGGTGCTTTATAGTGCAGTAGGCCTACGCCGTGTTTGAAAAATAGGGTCCTGCTGGATTCTCATGCGAAAACCGGTAAAAACCAACCCCCACAATCCAGCAGGACAACACAAGACACCGCACCTTTAAGAGTTGTCAGAGTCGGGGCCCCTCTTAAATCCTCAGGGAGTTTATTCCAGCTATTTGTTGCCTGGCAGCTAAATCCTGCTTTCCCTTGTTTCGTATGGACTCTTGGAATAATTAACCGATTGATTTTAGTAGTGATTTGTCGCATGTGTGCCGGTAAAGCATTTATTATTATTATTTTTTTTCAATTTGGGGTGATCGTCCCGTGTGTAAAGGTGAGGGACGGTGGGCCTCGGCTATCCCTAATCTGCGTCAGTCCATGTGTTTGTCCGTCATTCCCCGCATATGCAATGAATATATGGCCCAAATAAAGATTATTTATCGTGCTTTTTCAGGCACCTCAAATCCACTTATTCTTTTCACCATGCAGCGAGCCTTATTTACCTTGGCCATCGGGGGTCTTGTATCACCCCGCCCGATCGTGCTGAAGCGATAAATATAGGGACGTTCGTCCGCGTTCGCATGTGTCCCCCCTTCCCGCGTATAGGGTCTGCTGTGCGTTGCTGTGCGTGAACCCGTTCGGGGGAGTCTTAGGGACGGTCACGGGCGTCCCAGGTGACGCCCCCCCCCTCCCGTTACTAAGGTTTGCTCTGCGTTGCTGTGCGTGAACCCGCGACCGCGGAGGTAGGGACACCCCTCTTCGTTCGTCTGTGTCCCCCTTCCCGGGTCTGGGGTTTGCTGTGCGTTGCTGTGCGTGAACTCGTTCGGGGGAGTCTTAGGGGCGGTCACGGGCGTCCCAGGTGACGCCCCCCCTCCCGTTACTAAGGTTTGCTATGCGTTGCTGTGGTCTCTCTCATAGCCTAGGTATCTTTTCCTCTGGGTCTCTCCCATATATAGCCCAGGTATCCTTTTCTTCTCATCTTATGGCCATCGAGAGTATTATATCACTATGCTCGATTCTTATAGGCCCTACCTTGGCCATCGGGAGTATTGTATCACCATGCCCGATCGTTATAGGCCCTAGGCCTCGAGGGTATTATTTCACCATGCAGCGAGCCAGTATTCGTGCGTCACGCGTTTAGGGTCAATCGGGTTTTTACAGGTTAACTCTACGTTGCACTCAGCTTTATCCCCGCGGGATGCCCCGTAGAAAACCGTTCTTACAGTCTCATCTCCTAATGTGGTTCCTATATAACTATGCAGAATTCGGATTTTATCAACGGGTTCTGCCTACCTTTTGTTTGGGCGCCCGAGGTGAGACTGCCGGAATCGGTGGTGCTCCGGGGTCCCGGGGCGTGCCCCTCTCCGTCCTCAGTCGTTTTCCCAGTAGTAGTCCAATCAGAAAGAAAATCACGTCGGGGTCACCAATTTGTTGGGAAAAACAGTCTGCCTAGTTACTTGACCAGATAAAATGAGACGGAGAGGTAATAAAGTCTATCAGCACGAGGGCCTCGGATTTATTGAGTAAAGTGGAAAAGGTAATACTGATTCATAAAGCGTGAGAGGTCGAATATTCTACGTCCCGTAACAGCGCTGAGGTCGTCCGGAGCTTCGCCTCCGAGGAGGTTCTGCTTCGGAAGAGCACCCGTGATTTGGTGCATGAGAAACTTATAGTATCTTTCCTAGCCAGGTGTGTGTGCTAGACTTTGTGTGGGTTATCGAGGGTTCTCTTGTCCCTGAGCCTCCGGGTTGTGTTGTCTTTCTGTGCGATATGTGTGTCCTCGCCATCCAGCTGTGGCAGAGTGTTCTCCGCAGACTGATAGGGGGGGGGGGGGGGGCCCAGAGTTGACTATATTC
>NC_140279.1:20440179-20442679 GCF_964030765.1 Micromesistius poutassou | reverse complement strand
TGGAACGGATTTGATTGTGAAGCGATGGAAAGAACGCTGGACTAGTAGACCAGTCATGCACTAATACTTTTGATGGCAAATGTGGGGGGGTCGAAATGACTTTTTTTCAAGGGTGGGGGGGACGTGTCCCCCCCCCAATTATATTATGGTGACGCCCATGTACGCCTCCCTCCCCTTTACACACACACACACACACACACACACACACACACACACACACACCAACCTGGTATCACGCCAAAGCGTGAAATAGATACGTTGGTCCACCTCGCAAAGCGTGTACGTGTCACGCTTTGCCTGACCAAAGCGTGAAGAGTACACGCTTTCTTCCGCCAATCTAAATGAATGGAGGAATAGCACCAACAGGGGGCGAGACGTTCTCCCAGCATTTGGTGAAATGTTTACGTAGTCTTTATTATCTGATGGGGAAATGCAATATTTTAGGGCAGATTCACCATTAAATTTGTTTCTAATAACATTTCTAGCGAAAATATATACATTTAACTTGCATAATCTTCAGTCAGTGAATGTGTCTGATCTTTAGTTTGATAATTGATTTTTTTTTTTCGGTCTCGCTAAGCATGTTTCAACGACGTCAGGTTGCTAGAGACGCTGCTATCGTTAAACTAGCAGCTCACATGCTTTCTGCTGTTGTGTTATTAAACCGTTACTTCATGAACTTTTCATGATATCATCTTATTAGAAACACGTATATCTGAGAGCAGGGATGACGTCTTGTAGAAGAAGCCTCAGCTTGAAGAGCACACCTGTTTGCCTGCTTAATGGAGGACTACCAACAGGGGGTGACAATTAATGTCAATGTCAACAACTCAACAAGCAGCGTTGAAGATTAGAATCTTCTAGTCCCCATTTTTGATGGGATGGAGGTGTTAATGTGTGCCTTAAGGTGTGTAGACACAGCTGGCCTGTGGACAAGTTTTTGAAGTCTGGGGTCAAAAGGTCAAAAGGAGCCAGCACCACACCCCTTATGAGATAACAAAAAGTGAATGTGCATTTCTCTCATAACTTTTTGTCATTATTAAAAAGGGGCCTGATTCTCAGATATGCATGTTGGATGGCTAGGGTGTAGGTCTGAGAAGAACTTCTGAGAAGAAGGCCAAAATCTTGCAAGCGAGCCGGTGAGGTGCAACGAGATCAGATGGAGCACTTGGTGAGTAATTTCTTGTAGGGCTGTTGCCCCCAAGTTGATAATCGTATGTGTCCTTTGAGACCCCCATTGATTAAAAGAGACCCCAGGTCTATAGCTTACTTGTTACTGGCCTTGACTCAGAAGTTACCTATTGCATCACTTCCTTTAGGGCTTCGGCTTGCTAATTGATCATTGTAGTATATTTGAATGCCCTCTTTTATATATATGACACCACCACCACTGGGACATAGCAACAATTCTCCATATCCATATGGGGAGGGGGGGAGGGGGGGGAGGGGGGGTGCTTGTGGACAGTAGGGGTACACTAGACATAAATATGAAGCTTACAATGAGGATTTCAATCACCAGAAATAGTCAAAACACACTCAGGAGGAGGAATGACCTCTCACACATGATAACTTAATGAATTATTTCAAATAACCCTGCCTCGTTAAATCAATGAGCTTGGTGTTTTGCTTTGACGAATAGGTTATAGGCTGTGTCACTACCAAATATGTCCGTGCACATCTCTCAGAGTGACGTAACTAGCCACCAGACAGAGATTAAAAAAAAAAAAAGTTGATTACAAAAGTAACTTATACAATTCTAAACTGTGGAAAATAGAAAGATATGGGGGGCGATCGATGGCAACGTCACGTGACGTGGACGCAGGCCCATTGAAAAGAATGGGCCAAAAAAATGTAGGCGTGTTACATGTTCAGAACCGTTATTGTAGGCCTAAGGCATTTTCCGCTGTGGACCAACGCAGTTTTACTTCAGTCTGGAATGAGACCTTTTAAGGGTTTAAGGGACGTGGTTAGTTTCAGTTTTTGAGGGGGTCTGCTGAAAAATTCGGATAAATTTGATTATTGTAGCCTACTTGTTTTGACGAATCCTGCGCAGCCCGCCCCCCTTCTGATGTCGAAAATAAATTACCAATTAATTAATTTATTTATTATATACGGAGACCACCAGACCTCCTCGAAGCAAAGAAAATGGTCTGTTAACCCGCTCTATTAAATCACAAGAAAGAAGACGCCATACCTGCTCTAAAAAATGTACTAACGTTTTTAAGTCGTTAAATAAGAGAACATCATTACACGGTTACATGAAATAACATAATCAGCAAAGACAACCATTTACAGCCATGATTTAAACGGCATGCGAGCTGCTGGTTTCAGCGTCCATAGCAACCGTCATAGCAAACATGTTATTATATTTCTGTCGAGACCTGAAATATTCTTCGTCCTAACTTTCAAACCAAACATCCTACACATTTACCGAGCGAAGATTATGAAAGTAAAATGCACATTTCTCGCAAAAAATGTTTACATAAACACTTTCAATAGC
>NC_140279.1:20422679-20435179 GCF_964030765.1 Micromesistius poutassou | reverse complement strand
AAAATGCTTCCTGCAGAACACATTTATGAAGTCTCTGCCATCCTAAAGCAGAGGACTTGATTGAAACCAACATGCAGGAACCTCCACATATTTTCAGGGCAGCTATACACAGCAGTCCTCTGTATGGCACCAGGGACTGACGGACGAGCCAGCCCAGGAAAAATGTACCTACAGTATGCCAACGCTGCTATTTTGAGTGAGAGGGAGAGAGAGAGAGAGAGAGAGAGCGAGAGAAAGAGAGATAGAGAGAGAGAGAGAGAGAGAGAGAGAGAGAGAGAGAGAGAGAAAGAGAGATAGAGAGAGAGAGAGAGAGAGAGAGAGAGGTGATGTTGAGACCTCAGTCTGTACTAAAGGCAACCCACAGCACACAGAGAACCATTATACTCATACTGGAGTGTTGGCTGATTGTGGAAAACTCTAATCGAGAGCGGGACAGAAAACACACATGCACATGCATATACACATACTGCATGTACAAGGACAATAGGTCCGCCATGTACATGGCATGGCAGAAAAAATAAGGTCTATATAAAGGTGAAAATAAGGATTTTTCCTTACTGGAAAGCAAGGGGATTGTGAAACAAACTTGCCTTTCGGCTTTGTCCTTTAAGATCTTTCTGTGATTTGTATTGTTCTCGTATTGTTTTGCCATTCCCCAAAAATGGTGGCATAAATTAATTTGAAACATACACAAGGGCCTTGCAGGGCCTTACTTTTGTATTTGAAGTAAACAGCTTTGGGTGGAGCCTATTCCGATTGGCTTTGCTCTGCCTTTGCAGAAGACTTCCTGCAATTCTGCTGACAAGTGTATTTCCTGTCATTGTCATGGGACCTGTTTACATCATAGCAAAGAGATTCAAGCATTGAGGGATGACACCAGTTATACCTGTGAGTTTGGTGAAGGTTTGCTAGGGATTCACATCTGTCTGTGGATACGTTATTCTAGGTTTAATTGTTTTATTCCATTTGAGCCTTAATTTCTTCTATAGCGTCCTCCTTTGGCCACTTCTACACCAACACATACAGACATGTGAACGGTACCATCATCATACAATGTGGATACTCCTTTGTGTTTATCTCTATTTCCATATTGGGACATTGTCTGAGTTATCGCTAGACTCCCCAAGGTATAATATCCGTTACTCCAATAGAAGAGTGAGAAACATCTGCCTGGTCCAAAGGCCTTTTGCACCAGCCCTGTGTCGATGAGCTCACAGCTGTGAGAGTGATGTCATTGCTTCCTTGCTGGTGGAAAGCTTGTGGAGTAGCTGTTCCATTAAGGTGAAACGCATAATGGGCAACCACATCTGGCGCGGTTCAAGACAAGGTGTGTGTGACAAATCCCGTCTGCTGGTAGCTTGTGGCAGCTGTGGCTATGTGTAATTACAAACAACATTGCTTGTTCGACAGACCTTTAACATTTGACCTGAGTGGGCTGTGTGTGTGTGTACTATTTAGCCAAAACAGGCAGGGTTTGAACATAGGATATGTTGTGTTGTTGTCAGGCTGTCCCCGCCCCACCCATCTGGGACATCTGTTATGTAGGGTTTGTTTTTTTATCCGTCTGTCTATCTCAGTGTGTCTGCCTGTCGTGGTGTGTTGTGTGTGTGTGTGTGCTCATCCTACAAAGTGACGCTCTAAGGCAGGAATCCTGAAAAGGGCGTGGAATGCCTTTGAAGGGCGTCATCACCCCTTCATCTCCTCGTTGTCTTTAACCTCACATGATCTCGACACACATTCTCACGATGAGCATCACTCCGCTACGTATGATTAGCGAGAGCTCAGGTCAGGTGAGCAAGACGTTCAGAAGGCCGGGGACCTCAGGGTCGGAGTAAGTGTACCGACTACTGCGATCAGATTTGTGTTTATGGGATATTCTGGGAGAGTAGTTGAAAACTCCCAAAATCTTATTTGATTCATGTTATTTATCTTATGATTCTTTGCCCTCACGCAGAAGCCAAATCAGTAGCTTGAAAGTTACACTAGCATATGGCTGCTGAGTGATCCCGCTATGACATTATATGATCAATGTTTTGTCTTTCCTGTGGTCATTGATCCCTTAACAACAGACAGCGATCACAGCATGTCATAATGTCTGGCTCCATCCCCCATTTCTCAGCAGAGCATTTCAAAGCACGCTGCTATGACTCGTGTGTCTCCATGATTTGGATCTCGGCTCCTGTGGCGATAGAAATCACAGAGATCACATGTAGAACCGGGTGTGTCACCGTGCCTGGTACTGTGCGTGTGTGTGTGTGTGTGTGTGTGTGTGGGTGTGTTTGTGTGTGTGTGTGTATGTGTTTGTGTGTGTCTGGGTGTGTGTGCGCGTGTTCTTGGAATTTGTCTCTCTGTGGTAAATAGTTCACCCTGGTAGACTCCTAGTAGTTCCCGCAGAGCCCGAGGTGGATCTGGAACAAGTGATTGCTCCGACAGATGTATTGGATTCCGTGTAAACCATCTGGCCCGGGTAGGCTCTGGCTCGGCCCCATGTTCCCACCTTGATAATTGACCAATATGTACCCCTTGATAATTGCTCTGTTTACTGCAGAACGTGTTGGCCAGAAAACAAGCGTGTGTGTCAGGGTCCATCGCCCACATGTGTTAGCCGTTAAACCTTGCATCTTTATTTTTTTAAGAGAAAACACTTGTTTGCGATTCTGTTCTCGGAAGTATCAAAGCTCTAAAATAATCAAGTGTTTGAGTTGGCCACTAAGTATTGGTCATCTTCTACCTCTGTGCTGTCCCCCATATTAACCTCCTTCTCTATGTGTCTGTCTGGCTCTCTCTCCCCTCTCGTTCCCTCCCTCTCTCTCTCTCGGACTCTACACAGGGTGGCAGCAGAAGAGGCAGGCCAGCGACGCAACAAGTCACTCTTTCTTTGACAGTCCGAGTTGGAGTAACAGTAGAACTCTGACGTTAAATTCCTCTGTAAACGGTGGCAGTCCCCTCCCATCACAGGTAACACTCCCCTCCCCTCACAGTAACACTCCCCTCCCCTCACAGTAACACTCCCCTCCCCTCACAGTAACACTCCCCTCCCCTCACAGTAACCCGTTCGTCATGGCGCCGGCTTTCTTGGTTCACTGGAGAAGGCGGGGCTACGCACGAGTCTAGACCTCTTTAGAATCAAGAGGAGAATGAGTATACATCTGAGTGTACAAGAATGAGTGATACAAGAATGAGTATACATCTGAGTGTAGGCTACAAACGCGATCAACTATTTACAAGTGCAAAAACGGCAACATTCTTTATTTTTCTGACCACTTGTTTTTTATCCCAACAAAAGCCTCGGAAGGACCTTTCCTCTGCGTCATTCTTGTAGATCGCACCATCTTCCCCGTCTTCATTTAATGCGACTGCATCACCTTTTCTCACATGATCAGCAGTTCGCGGATTTCACCGTCTCTCCAGTTATCACTCCTCATGTTGATATCACTGCGTTGTCTCGGTTGTAGAGACAGCGTAGCAACACCTCTACCCAAGTCCCGCCCCTGGAACCGCGGAGCGTCTAATCACATTTACATCAGAATGAAACCGCCAATGTGTGTAGGGTCCAGGAGGGTAAATTGGGGTGCTAGCTCAATTATTAGCATTTTCATATGGAAGAATTCCTTACAGATGAAGGTATTCATGTGTTGCCATATCGACTTATCGTTGGTGAATAACAAGAATATGTTGTGGTCTTTTTCCTTTATAAGATTATAGCTAACACTAATTTTCACGGCTAGGCAGCATGAATGGCCTCCTTGTTTACAGTAAAACACATACTGAAGCCACATGCAGATCACAAAACAGATCTCTGCTGTGTGTGCGTGTGTCTCTGAATTTGTGTTTGTGTGTGCATCTTTAATGGGTACAAAATGTGTGTGGGCCAATATTCCCTCAACAAACCTTAGTCATTAAGTGTATTGCATCTGAAAACAACGTCTTTCCTACAGCTTGGTTCTCTGTATAAGATGGACAGTGTGGACTATGGGGGTCAAAACACAGCTGTGATTGACAGCTATGGCGTTGTGCCTTCTACTCCAACCTTTCCAGTGTCTCCGCCCACACCCTACGGTGAGAACAACAAAAAACCTACAAAGCATTTGATTTGCATGTATTTATATATTTATATGTATATATGTATATATGCTACAT
Organism: Micromesistius poutassou; assembly: GCF_964030765.1. Taxonomy (NCBI): domain Eukaryota; kingdom Metazoa; phylum Chordata; class Actinopteri; order Gadiformes; family Gadidae; genus Micromesistius; species Micromesistius poutassou. The sequence goes on along the minus strand of NC_140279.1, from coordinate 20,431,039 downwards.
ATATCTATACATTCATACAAACATATACATACTATATCTATAACTATGAGTGACTTTATCCAACCCTTCCTTTCTCTCCCTCCAGTGAAGCAATTATCTGAATTCTCACAACTTAAATCAATGAGGCAGAGGGAGACCAGCAGAGCCTCAGAAGGTACGGGTGTGTGTGTGTGTGTGTGTGTGTGTAGTGGTGTGAACCTCTGAACGGTTTATATTCTATGGGTATTTTATGGTACAATGTCGAGTACCATAAAATACTGGCTTGACAACTGAAGTCTTAACCAAAACACCAGATTAGTGATTGCCTCTGGTCAGGGTTCAATGGCAGCGTGGAATCTTTCCTGGCATATACAGTGTGACCATATGCGCGCACACACACACACACACATACACTTACATGTACACGCTATGATTTTCTAAAATAGACCCCTACGACTCATAGGGAAAAATAGGGGTCTCTTTGCTCTAAGTAGCCTCTACCTGTGTCAGGTTTCTTTTTTCGTGTTTTTCATTCATCCAACTCACATGTTGAAAATGAGTGAGCGGCCATTGGAATGAGGCTATTGTAAGACGTAGATATGCATCCTCTATCCCATTAGACAGAAAGGCCAGCTGGGTGACTTCTAATAATAGCAGAGGGTGAAAGAGGAAGAGACCATGGCTGGCAGGATGTTCTCTCACTTCCTGCTGAGGGAGGGGTGTGGGGGGAGAGCCCTGCTGTGATCCGGAGGGACCAGGTCCTAGAGAGAACGGCCACTTATGTTACAACCTTCGGCTTTTAGCTCAAACCTTTTGCGTGCTAACCCTTCCCCTAACTCACACTTGTTGAGAATTTGAAGAAAAGGAAACAAACTAAATTCCACTGTCGAGAAAAAAAAAAAAGAAAGCAAATTAAAAAAAGCAAGACGTACTAAAAAAAACTTGACTGGCTGTTTGTGATAGTTGACATTAAGACCTCAGCCCCTACGGCAAAAATGAGTGCAGTTGGTAAGCATACGAAAAAAAGAAAAACTCACCAGACAGCCCTCACACAGACTGCTGTTCCACAGATAAACTACCACCAGCCAAGTCAGCTCAAACTGCTGCACCTCCTCCATACCACACAGACCCATGGCCCCGCACTATCAGAGCCTACGACTGCAGTGGCTTCCCTATTGCCCCAAAGCAGTGCCCTTTAGCAACGCAAAACTGAGGCAACAAACTCCTCACAGCCAGCACTGTGTCCAGGGCTGTGCACGCACTATGACTGCATGGTGTTTGGCAAAGTCAGTCATGAGCAACATGATTTCAAAGCGCTCCTGGGATCAGGGCACCTGTCGCTTGGAATCGCAAGCCAGCAGCATCACTTGTTTATTGTAAATATGTTGAGCAGAACAGGCAGACGTCCCGCTCTGTGTCCCGGTCCACAACCCCACCTGACCTGACCCCTCTGCTGAGAGTCAGTCTCTAACTGGAGGAGGCTGCCGCAGTCTGTCTTTTTTCTTCTAAGAGCTTCCTGTTTTCCCATGTTAAAGGGAGACGGCCGTCTGGGAAACAGCCATTCCAGTAAGAGCCCCCTCCCCTCTCACTAAAAAGATTTATATTTTGGTCATTATCTTAATCGCACACCCGTGGGGGGGGGGGGGGGTGATGTTAGAACAGATTACCATGAGTTACCACGCCCGTCTTCACTGCAACCACAACAGATCTAGTCAAACTGATTCCCTTTCTCAACGGCTAGCTGGTTCCATGCTCCTTGACCAGGGTCAGCTACATGCTAGCTGGCTCCATGCTCCTTGACCAGGGTCAGCTACATGCTAGCTGGCTCCATGCTCCTTGACCAGGGTCAGCTACATGCTAGCTGGCTCCATGCTCCTTGACCAGGGTCAGCTACATGCTAGCTGGCTCCATGCTCCTTGACCAGGGTCAGCTACATGAGGTTGAGGAGCATGACGGGGCAGTAAGACAGGGCTGTGGAATGTTGTTGTGCTTTTGACTTGAAGTGCCTGGAGGTAGTGCACAGTCGGGCACACCTTTCTCTACAACTATCTGTTCAATGTACATGTTGATAGAAATGCTGGGTTATTGATCCCCTGGATTCTCTAGCAAAGGATTCTTGTAAATATAGTTGTGCGAGTTCAATTAATGTAGGCTATTGATTATCTGATTAGAATGGGTCAGAGGTCAAGTGATGGGTGGACATCAGTGATACATGAAGGGGGGAGAGAGGGTGAGACACCTTGTCATGGCCCTTTTAAAACAACTCAAAATCAAACTCAAACTTTTTAGCAATTTCCTTTAAAACAGTCAGATGGACATGTCCTGGACCACTTCCATGCCAATACATTTCTACTGACCAAGAGTTGAATGAAGGACAAGAGCCACATGCTCCTATTGAACCTAAAGCAAACTCAGTACAATAGATTCAATTTTATTGTCTAATTTATGATGATCTGACAAATGGCAGTAGACACTTAGTGGCTGCATACCGTTGTCCTGTGTGTGCATGTGTGTTTGTGATTGTGTGTGTGCGTGCGTGCGTGCGTGCGTGTGTGTGTGTGCGTGTGCGTGTGTGTGTGTGTGTGTGTCTATGTCTATAGGGTGAGCAGATGGTTTGAGTGTGGAGACACATGCACTGACAGAGAGGCCATAGATTCCCCAAGACCAATCCCCTTTCTCTGGCCATTCATGGGCACATGTAACCTATGACCCCTAGGAATGCAATTTCATTGGTCGGAGAGTGGCTGCGGCGGTGCCATGGAGACAATGCTCAGTGGTCAGTGAGAGGAAGAGGCGGGGGCATATTTAGACAAGGCTTGGGGGAATTCTACAACCCTCCCCCCCCAAACACCCCCCTCGTACCCTCTGCCTTTCCTCTCCTCCCCTCCCTCCATAGAACACAGACCCAAGCAGTGTCACAACACTCCAGGAACAAACGCGCTGCCCTTTTCTTTTTTTCCATCTGGAAACTAAAGGAATTGACCACGGGCAGGCTGCTCCCCGACGCATGAAAAGCTCCATTCAGCCAGCAATGAGAGAGCAAGGGCTCCAGTTTCCCTACAGCACACAGAGAGTGAGAGGGAGGGAGAGAGAGAGAGTGAGAGAGAGAGAGAGAGAGAGAGTGAGAGAGAGAGAGAGAGGGAGGGAGAGAGAGAGGGGGGGAGAAGGAGAGAGCTAGTTTGAGGAAAAGCGACGGGTAAGAGAGGAGAGAGTTTTTGGAGGTTAATAGCAGGAGTGGACGGACACCTCTCGGCTAACTGGGAGTCGCTCGAGGTAGACTGGAAGGTAACGCGTCTCCACCACTCCCTCCCCACCACAACCTCGCAGCCTCCCCCCCCCCCCCCCCCCCCACCCACACCCACTCGACCCTTCCACTTTCAACTGAGAGAGGACCGGCTGTGGAAAAGACAAGAGTTGAAAGAGGAAAGCAGAGAAGCCAGACTGTGGGGAGATCCTCAAATCCTTTCGGATAAAGGACAGACAACAAAGAGGTGCTCTGGTAACCTAAACCAGCAAAGAAGGGAATACCTCTATGTAGCTGTCAGCACCATGACTGCCTCTATTGGTATGTACATTTCCACTACATTTCGACTCACAGCGCTGTAGTCTTCAACTGTGAATGTGTTACAAGTGCGCAAATGTGCATGCATATACTAAGTGTATCACTGAGCACGTCTGTGTCAATATATTGTGTGAGTACATGTAGTTTGTGTGTTTGTGTGTGTGTGTGTGTGTGTGTGTGTGTGTGTGTGTGTGTGTGTGTGCAACATTGAGCATTGAACGTTAGCCGGTTCCTGTCCCTCATTCTCCACACATTCTTCCCTTTAGTCCTGTTCCAGCCATTTATATTTGATGTCTCACCCCGTCCATCGCAAGTCTATTTCATTCCACTTTGTTTTTGTGCATTCTTGTGTTGTTTATATTCCGTTATCTCCCCCCTCTCCCCACGCCCGCCCCATCTCTCTCCCTCCTGTACACACAAACACATCCGTGCACATCCTCCCTGATCTCTGCTGTTTGCAGACAGCTTGTAGATGTTTTCTTCAATGGATGTTAAAGGACAACACTGGGCTTAGATCAAACCGTCGTACCGCCTCTCTTGGCTTCGATCAAACATCCACAACCAATAGAATTTGTCAAAAGGACTTCCTTCTACCGATGCTTCCAACTGCATTCAGCATTGGAGCGCTTGCCATGTGTAAACAATGGCAAACCGGCACTTTCTCCCTTTTGAAGCCAGGGGAGACAGTTATGATGGTTTGATAACAGAGCGGTATTGTCCTTTGAATCTATTCGGCCCAATCGGTCTCGCTCTCTCCCTTCCCTTTCCCCCTCCACTTCTATAGCTACACATTACCAGTTGTGGTATTTTACTAGGCGGTATCGGCGGTATGTTTCACACACGTTTCTCAGTTTTTTGCCAGTGAGACAGTTTGTTCCACTGCAGCACTCGGACATGATGTCATTCTTTCTGAAAGTATTCTGGCCTCCATCGGGGGAGGCAAAGGCACACCGCTGGTGTTTTTTCAGCCTGGGGCCATGTTGTTTTTCCATTTCTCTCTGATGACCCGCTACGAACCCCGACAGTCTTTGAGGACTTTTGCTGTAGTCTGTGATGCTCATCATCATCACCATGACCTCACCCCTCCCTCACCCCCACCCACTCGGCCCCGCCGCTACAATCAAGTTGTATTCTTCATCATTATAGAGGTGACTATCCACACGCTCACATAATGGCTGACCACTTCAAAGTAGAAGAGTAGAAGAGTTTCCTAACACAAAAACACTCTTCCAGTACACACACTTCTGGGACGCAACTTCTAGGACCTGAAGCTCAGCGTGCATCTCTTCCATTCACAGCCGCCCCGGTGGCGTTGTGTACAGGAAGCTGAGCTCCACACACACAAAAAGGCCGCTTCTGCTTCACGATGGCTACATCCTGTCCTCATTATTACAATACACACTGCACTCCCCCAGCCAGAGCGTCCCCCCCTCAACCAGCCCCTGCCTCCTCACCCTCCATTCAGTGACTCGCGCTCTCTCCCCTGTAGTCTGTAGTGCCTGTATTGTTCACTCCCTCTTCAGCTAGCCTCATTACTCCTCTCCTCCTCTTCCTCCCACTGCTCCTCCTCGTCCATCGCCACGCCACGCCAGCCGGCACGCAGGGTCCCCTGTCCAAACACTCACCTCAGAGAGAATAGAGGGAGTTGATCCAAGACCCTCTGTTGACTGGTTTGGAGTGGTCCCTGAATAGGCCATGCGGCTGGTTGGTAGGGGGCATGGTTGAGTGATGATAGATATTGAGGGAGGGGATAGGAGGAGAGAGACACAGAGTCAGAGAGAAAGAGTGAGAGAGTATGGTTCGTATATCTATGCGGCATAATTCGTTCACCCAAGTAGAGGTTTGATTAGTTCTAATCTTTGCTAGCAATCATAGATTCTTTTTTCATCTGTTTTGTCTGTTTTTATACTATTGATGTACAGTATGTCTGCCTCTCTCTCTCTCTCTCTCTCTCTCTCTCTCTCTCTCTCTCTCTCTCTCTCTCTCTCTCTGTTAAGAAACGGTTGTCTTCATAGGATTTCTGTGAACAGCTGTCACATGCCATAAACCTTCAGACCAGACCGGCCAAGTGTGTGTTTGGATGTTTGTATGGGTTTGGTGGGGTGGGTTTTGTAAGCTCATATATGCATTCCTGTAGTCATGAACGTCTGTGAAACCTCTTTGGCTAAGAAAGAGATGGCTATGTTGTACTTGATTGTGTTTTTATGTGTCTGTGATTAATGTCGGTCAAATGGATTAAGGTGTCTGTATGGGTGTCCGTTCTTGTGTTAGCATAGGTGGTTTTGTGTGCGTGTGTGCGTGCATGTGTGTCTCTATGTGTGTGTGTGTGTGTGTGTTTGCATTCTGGTGTGCGTGCACGTGTGTGTGTGTGTGTGTGCGTGCACGTGCACTTGAGTGTGAGTGTATGTTTGTGTTTGTATGTTTGTATGCGTTTGTGTTTGTGTGTGTGTGTGTGTGTCTGTGTGTGTGTATGTGTGTGTGTATGCACGTGTGTGTGTGTGTGTGTGTGTGTGTGGGTGTGTGTGTGTGTGTGTGTGCACTTGCACATGCGTGCATGCGTGTGGGTGAGCATGTGTGTGTGTGTGTGTGTGTGTGTGTGTATGTGTGTGTGTGTGTTAGAGACTGTAGCAGGGCATGGAGCATCGGAGGAGAAGCCTTCGCCACAAACAACAAGCAGCTCTTCTGCTGCGCAGCACATGCTGGATGGCTTTCATTTCTCCTCCATTTAATTCTTTTTTTTTTTCATTTTCCCCCCTTTAACCCAGTTTAAATCATTCCTGTTTGATGATGTAACAGGGCAGACTGAGGTGGGGAACATGAAGAGAGATTGCAGTAGGGAGCAGGCTATAAGAGGGAGCTTTTGTTTGATGAACGAGGTGACACTTATGTCTCGTCTCCTACTATAGTGGGCAGAGGTTGCTCATCCATGCCCTCATGGGGCTCAATCCTTCAGGAAGGAAGGTGTCCTCCTCGGTCTATACCTGAATGTGAAGCTTTGTGCTGCCTCCCTGGGAGCGGGGCCCCGGGGGGGAGGCTCTTCACAGCAGGTAACATCGAGAAGAGAACAGGAATAACAACGTTCCCTTATGAATCCCTTCAGGTGTGTGTCGTCTGTACGGACACATTGGTGGTCGTTACTTAGGTCTGTCCCTCTACTTCAATCTGTCTCTTTCTTTTCCTCTCTCTTTCACAAACTTTCTCTCTGCCATCTACCCTCTCTCGAATAAAAGAATGGCCTGCAGCAGAAAGTAAGTTGCTATGGCGCCATGGGTGCCATGGGTACAGACAGGCAGCCATATTTAATTGAACACGACACCCTGGGGTAAAGGTCAGCGTTGTGATTGGTCGGCCTCAGTGCTTTCCATTATTAGTGAACGGTATGAGTGATAGAATCCGTGTCACAGTGTTCAGCGGTGGTAAAGGTGCAAGGACAGGAAAACAGAAGGGCCATGAGATGAGCAGAATTAGGCCCTGTCCCAATTCTCCCCCTTCCCCTAGATTTGAGCCCTAACCCTAGATTTGAGCCCTAACCCTAGATTTGAGCCCTAACCCTAGATTTTGCGCGTTCCCGCAAAGGGGTAGGGTGTTCCAATACTTAAGGGAGCAAGGGGAGTGCTGTTTTTCCCTCAAAATCAACCCTTGAACGCCAGCCAGCTCGGTAGCTGACTTGCAGCTCAGGGCACTCAAAGCAAGTGTTCTAGTTAAGGGGAGAGAAATGGGACTGGGCCCAAGTCTCAGGAGACCTGGTCTCTCTGGGCCTTGGGGAATCGTCCCAACGGACAGGAAGAGAGACCTCAGGAGACCTGGTCTCTCTGGGCCTTGGGGAATCGTCCCAACGGACAGGAAGAGAGACCTCAGGAGACCTGGTCTCTCTGGGCCTTGGGGAATCGTCCCAACGGACAGGAAGAGAGACCTCAGGAGACCTGGTCTCTCTGGGCCTTGGGGAATCGTCCCAGCGGACAGGAAGAGAGACCTCAGGAGACCTGGTCTCTCTGGGCCTTGGGGAATCGTCCCAACGGACAGGAAGAGAGACCTCAGGAGACCTGGTCTCTCTGGGCCTTGGGGAATCGTCCCAACGGACAGGAAGAGAGACCTCAGGAGACCTGGTCTCTCTGGGCCTTGGGGAATCGTCCCAGCGGACAGGAAGAGAGACCTCAGGAGACCTGGTCTCTCTGGGCCTTGGGGAATCGTCCCAGCGGACAGGAAGAGAGACAGCAACTGTGGGAAAGTTGAAGAGACCACGGTTTGTTGACGTTGTTGTGTTGTGTTTGTGTCAACCAAACAACGGCTAGACTGACTAAATGGAGCCTTGCTGTGTGTGTGTGTGTGTGTGTGTGTGTGTGTGTGTGTGTGTGTGTGTGTGTGTGTGTGTGTGTGTGTGGATGCATCCCTGCTCTTGGTGTAGACAAAGAATACATTGGCTTAAGTTTAGAAGTTGAGAGAATACTTAAAATGAATGTTTATGCAAACTCCATCCATGTATTGAAATAGAATGAAAAGAAAGTCCAATATTTTGTTAATAGGAGCATTATCTTTATAGCATTTCTTTGTGTATGTGCATGTGTGTTTATGTGTGTGTCTGCGTGTCAGTTTACAGTTGTTAATAGCTTTTAATGTGGACTCCAAAGCAAGTAATAAAGCATGCCAGTGCATTTGCGGTCTCAATGGCATGTAACATACCTTGTGTACTTGTGTGTGTGTGTGTGTGTGTGTGTGTCTGGTTGTTGGTGAGGTGGTGGGTGGCCGATTGTACGTCCCAAAGCATTCCCTTGTGTTTGAGTTGTGACAGAGAGAGGGGTTTGGTGCATCACATGTGCGT
>NC_140279.1:20412679-20417679 GCF_964030765.1 Micromesistius poutassou | reverse complement strand
TAATACTCTCTGAGCATTGATTCTATCCATCACTTGTGTGCATGATGTGATATGTGTCCTATGTTCTTGCGTCTGAAAGGAAGTCTCACTGCATTGGTGTGTCAACATTCCATCACCCCCCTGGCATTGCCCTGCAAGCTCATCCTCCCTTACAAAGGTACCGTGTGCCTTCAATCCTGTGTGTGTGTGTGTGTGTGTGTGTGTGTGTGTGTAGGCGATAACCGTCAGCTTAGCGTGGTCACGGGAAGTTACATGGAACATTTGTAATGAGATGTTGTAATGAGAATGAACATCAGAAGCAGCATTCTTTCCACAGCTGGCCTGGCCACATTAATTGCACATTACATGTGTAATAGTTTCATGTGTAATACGTGTATTGTTTCACGGAAAAACATTGTCAATGAGTTATTTTGGTTGTATGTGTGTGCTTATCTGTGTGTGTGCTTGTGTGTGTGTGTGTGTGTGTGTGTGTGTGTGTGTGTCTATGTTTAGACCCTATGGAGGAGCTCCCCGACTCATCTCCGCAGACAGCTACCAACTCAGCAGCAGAACTTCTGAAGCAGGGAGCAGGTAGTGCATTGTCTGTCTGGAGCCGTCTCTCAGAGGGCTTTGGACTCGTGCAGGCTGCTTCCTACGTGTATAATGACGTGCGCGTGTCAGTTCAGACAAGAGCTGACATGGGTGTCTGTATGTGTGTCTATGAGTGTGTGTCTGTATGTCTGCGTGTGTGCGTGTGTGTGTGTTTGTGTATCTGGGTGTGCGTGTGTGCGTGTGTATGTGAGATACATTTGCACGCCTACTGCCAAACTGAGTCACCTATCCTCAGACACACTGTATAATGTGTGTGTGTGTGTGTGTGTGTGTGTGTGTGTGTGTGTGTGTGTGTGTGTCAGCGTGCAACGTGTGGTACCTGGGCTCGGTGGAGCTGGAGTCCCTGACGGGGCAGCAGGCGGTGCAGAAGGCCACCAGCCAGACCCTGGCGGCGGACCCCCAGCCCACCTCCACCGTGGTGCACTTCAAGGTCTCCGCCCAGGGCATCACACTGACAGACAACCAGAGGAAGTGGGTCACACACACACACACACACGCACACACACACACACGCGCACACACACATGCACACACACACACTCGCACGCACGCATGCACGCATGCACACACACACACACGCACACACGCACACACTCGCACGCACGCATGCACGCATGCACACACACACGCACACACACACACACACACACACATACACACACACACACACACACACGCACGCACACACACACACAGACACACACACACACACACACACACACACACGCACACACACACACACACACACACACTCTTCTCAATTACACACACACCAACATTGAACAAACTCATACAATTTTAATATACAAAACACACACACACACACACACACACACACACACACACACACCTCAATTGCCCCCTCTCACCCCCTCTCCGTCGCGGGTCCTGAGCATGTCCCCTTGTGTTCCTGCAGGCTGTTCTTCAGGAGGCACTACACGGTGAACACCGTCATCTTCTGCTCCCTGGACCCACAAGCTCGCAAGTGAGTACTAGTCCCCGCTGCTCGCTGTTTGGAATACTTAATAGGGAGTGTGTTTCCCGCGTTATAAATAGTGCGTTTGCGGTGATTTGATGATACATATTTTCTTCTGAAAACAGATGGACAAGAGAGGGAGGCTCCCCGGCAAAGTAAGGCCCGCACTGCCGTGTTTATTCACCTCCATGTCCCTCCGTCATTACCGCTGCTCTTTCTCCTCTCCTTCTCCTCCTCCTCCTCTCCTCCTCCTCCTCTCCTCCTCCTCCTCCTCTCCTCTTCCTCCTCTCCTCCTCCTCTCCTCCTTCTCCTCTCCTCCTCCTCTCCTCTTCCTCCTCTCTTCCTCCTCCTCTCCTCCTCCTCTCCTCTTCCTCCTCTCCTCTTCCTCCTCTCCTTCTCCTCTCCTCCTCCTCTCCTCCTCTCCTCCTTCTCCTCTCCTCCTCCTCTCCTCCTCCTCTCCTCCTCCACTCCTCTTCCTCCTCTCCTCCTCCTCTCCTCTTCCTCCTCTCCTCCTCCTCTCCTCCTCTCCTCCTCCTCTCCTCTTCCTCCTCTCCTCCTCCTCTCCTCCTCTCTTCCTCCTCTCCTCCTCCTCCTCTCCTCCTCCTCTCTCTCTCTGCCCTGTCCCTCTCTCTCTTTCTATTGCCGAGCTCTATGTGCTCTGGATCCACTGAGCATTGAATTTGTTTGTTAAAGATGCAAACCCTATATGATAGTGATATTTAACCCTATATGATATATATCCTGTGAATGCTTATCATTCATGGGCCCCAGGGTTAGGGTTAGGGTTAGGGTTAGGGTTAAGAAGACCCTCAATTGGCTGTGGTTTCAATGGTAGGTAGGGACAGTGGGAATATCGTTCATCCATTCATGTGCGTCACTAATTAGATGACGAGGCATTTGGCTACCTTAAGAGAGTCATAGGAGGTGGAATGGTGGAGAATAGATTCTGCTGGGTGTTTTTCAGCAGCCTTTCATTTACTTTTTTTCTTCTGTTTCTTTGCCTGTCAGGATCTTCGGATTCGTCGCCAGAAAGTCTCAGAGCGGTACTGAAAACATGTGCCACTTGTTCGCGGAACACGACCCAGAGCAACCGGCCAGCGCCATCGTTAATTTTGTCTCCAAGGTCATGATAGGCTCTCTTAAGAAGTAGTCGGAGGAGAGAGTGGTAGAAACAGAGAGAAAAAGAGAGAGAGAGGCTCATCCTACCGGTGGCCTGAACCAGTGAACCATTACTCTGTGCTCTATTAAGTCAGCCTAGATATTGCCAAAGTGGATCCAGACAACCTCTGATTGGGAGCTGGACCCCCTCAACACGAAACCATCCATGCGGACCCGTCCTGTCGCTACCGCACTGTGCCCGGAGAGACATTGTGGACGAGGGCCTACAATACAAGCTACTGCCACTAGAGGGCGCCACTCCGCCTTTGTTCCGCAGCCGGCCCTAGGCACTAATGAAGCCATTTGAAATGAGGAGAATGCATGAGGACGCCTCTGTACGTTTATTTTATTGTATATACAATGTTGTACGTATCCTAAAGGGAAATTTGATGTGAATATTGTGCCACGGTGTCTTTTCCAATTATATGATGTACTTTTGTCATGTTTTGTTTTTCATTGCTTTTCAACACTCTATGTGTGAAATGCCTTTCGCCAAAACTTTGATGGTAACTCTCTACCATCCAATCTAAAAAATAGTTATTTTCATAGTGATATTTGGAAGGATATTTACAGTTTCTTATGCTAACTGGTTTGACATGCTATGAACTCTCAAATGGTGAAAGTGTTTTTCTTGAATTGCACTGTCTCTAGACAAAGACGCCTGTGGGCATTTAAAATGCTCAAATCATTATATCGACCGTAAGCAGTAAACAATAAAATGATCACATGAACAATGATATTTTGCACTAATACAGACCGAGCCTGTATTATATTTGCCTTGTACTCAAGTCTGAGTTATTTGTGTTATTTTTACATATTGTATTCATCCCCTTTTGTAAATGTGCATAGAATTAATGTTTTTATCAACGCTCAACATGTATCAACATATTTTTGTCTATTAACATAACAACCTATGTTGAATTTATAAGACATGGATTTATTGAAATAACAGACTCTCATATCACTATAAAGTATTGTATCGTCTTCCGATTTAAGATGTATTTCAATTGTCTTCCTCTCCAGGTTCATGATGTAGTGATAATACGCTCAATCATATAAATTAACTGACTTACCGTAAGTGATCACAACACAAGAGTTATTTACTTTAAAACGGCTTGCATACACAAACTCACAGCACACATATGTTCAAACATTACAGTTATTTAACTAATATTTATTTATTTAAAACACTGAAGAATAAATTATTCTTTAAGTCTAATTCCGTTGGAGTGCATTATCCAAGTAAAACTAACCGCAAATCAAAGCAACTTCGCAATGCCAAAAAACAAGGTAATATTACATCATGCTTATGTCAAAACTTGGTGTGTGTGTGTGTGTGTGTGTGTGTGTGTGTGTGTGTGTGTGTGTGTGTGTGCCTGTGTGTGCCTGTGTGTGTGTGTGTGTGTGTTTGCGTTTGTGTGTGTGTGACTCATCTGACTCTTGTTCCCTTGTGGTCATAATCACCTTAATCCTGAACCCAGGAACAGCTGGAGATGGGTTAGTACAGGTCTTCACATGCTGCATGAACCACCCACTTAAACAAACCTGCTTGGCTGTGTGTGCACCAGCGTGTGTGTGTATATATGTGTGTGTGTGTGTGTGTGTGTGTGTGTGTGTGTGTGTGTGTGTGTCCGTCTGCCGTGTGTGCAATGTGTCTGTATTTGTATCTGTGTATAGGTGGGATGTGCATTTCTGTATGTGTGTGTGTGTGTGTGTATGTGTGTGTGTGTGTGTGTGTGTGTGTGAGGCTGCACACGTGCCAGGAGGCCATTGAGGGATGGTTGTGACTCTTCTTACCTCAGCTCCTCTGTCAGAAAGGCAGTGGTGTGAGTCATGTACACAAGGGCCCCAGTCTGCCCCCCACCGCTCTGGGCCCCGCCGAGACTCACAGTGACACCCTAACCAGGCAGCTGCCTGAAGGCATCGCGTGGAGAGGGGGGGGGGGGCAACCAGGGACAGGATGGGATGGGGTGTGGGGTGATGGTGGATGATGGCTCACCATTACAGGAAACTTTCCCACAGCCTCCAGACAAAGCAGAGCATCAGAAGGTAAAAGGATGATTAACACAGCGGGTTGAAGAAGGCAGAGGGTCCCCCTATTCTCTTCTATTTCTGATGAGTCACCCACTAGAAATGTGATCTACCACGCCTTTCTCAAGATCCTTTTCCAGGTCCTGCTCGACTTCCCCTTCCACTTCCTGTTGCACTTCCTGCTACACTTCCTGCCACATTTCCTTCGCCCACTTCCTGTTGCACTTCCTTTTTTTGCACCCTC
>NC_140279.1:20407679-20410179 GCF_964030765.1 Micromesistius poutassou | reverse complement strand
CCGACCGGCAGCATGCGGCCGGTTCACTCTGAAAGCCTCTGTGATGCTGAAGTGAGCAGCCCACAGCGAGCGGGCAGACACACGGCGGGGAGAGACACCAGTCCTACACTGCAACACTTGAGGGATCCTCTGCATGGTCTGCAGCTCCCCCACCCCCCCCCCCCCCCCCACAATGCACTTCCGGCTCCCCCTTCCCCCACGCTCTCCCAACCCGGTGATGTCATGGGGGAGCCAGGGTGAGCTTGGGGGGCGTTGGACCCCGGGAGGTGTGTCCTCGGGACATCGTAGACATGTCAAGGCTGGGTTTGTTTGGGGGGGCCGGGGGGAGGGGGGAGGGGGGTGGGGTCGGAGGTTAGGTGGGGGCAGGATAACAATGATGGGCGAACCTTTAACCCTGCGGTCGTGACCCCGTGACCTGAGGTCACCAGCTGAGAGAGGGCCGTCACGTGGCCACGAGCGCGCTGGCTGCAGGAGCGTAGCGCCGGTCAACCCCGCAGGCGCCTTTCTCTCTCACGCTGATCTGCATACAAAGGCGGGTCAGATGCCGGGGTTACGCTCACATGCATGCACACAGGTGTGCACGTGAACACACATAATCACACCCTTGCGCACGCACACAATTTTTTTGCACACATGGACACACACACACACACACACACACACACACACAAACACACACAGATACACACACACACACACACACACACACACACACAAACACAGATACACACACACACACACACAAACACAGATACACACACACACACACACACACACTAACACACGCAAGCAAACGTTCAAGCACACACACGAGAACAGAGCGAGGCAGATGCACACACACACACACACAGACATCGGAATGCATTCATGGTACCATTATATATATTCCCATCCAGGTAGGGTTACCTCGAGCCAATGTAAACATCTCAAACCAGAGCAGCACACCCTGCCTCAGACACATGGCTGTATCTGGAGCCCCGCTGGAGATAAGCGTCTTGTGAGCCTGGGACACTTGGGCCGAGTCGGGGCTAATTCAGCACCTGGGAACTCGTCCACCTCTCCACTCCTCCTCCCCTCCAGCCTAACTCCCTCTCCGGGAACAAACCCGGCCTTGTGCAACTCCCAACAATGTCAGTGACACTCTACACTGCCCCATGGCCACTAATTGTTAGCTCACAATGCTTCCTGGTATTGTGCTCAACAATGCCCACTCTGAATAGAGAGTCTAACCTACTTGTATTGTCGCTAATTGGTTTCTTAAGAGGAGGAGAAAACAGGGGGAGAAAGGGAGAGTGGAGATGTTGGTAATGGACTGCAGTTTCATTGGACTTGCCAGTAAATAGAGTTCACAAAGGGCTTTGTGGGGTCGAGGGCCCGGGTCCGAGGTGAAAAGGAAGAGGTGCACCTGCACTCTGCGCAGGACGACAATGAGCTTATTCAGCTGCCCGGCCCAGCAGGACAGAGGCAGATCCATGCACACACACACACACACACACACACACACACACACACACACGCATATATGCACACACACACACACACACACACACACACACGCATATACGCACATACACACACACACACACACACACACACACACACACACACACACACACACACACACATATACGCACACACACACACACACACACACACACACACACACACACACACACACACACACACACACACACACACACACACACACACACAAACACACACTTTCCACTCTTCATTGAGCGAAAACATCTAAACAAATATTAACATCACTGTGGGAAAAATAATCCCAGCACCACGAGTTGAGAGGACGAGACGAGTGATGAAGACAGACTGATGTAGAGACAAGAAGACAAGGGGCGTCCCAGGGAGGTGACCCACTTACACACACACACACACACACACACACACACACAGGTGTGTGTTGCAGTGGGAGAAAGCCAGAGAGACAAGATTGCATGTTAAAGATAAACTTAGCCTTTGTTTGTGTGTGTGTGTGTGTGTGTGTGTGTGTGTGTGTGTGTGTGTGTGTGTGTGTGTGCGAGTGTGTGAGTTTCTTTCTGAATGTGGGCATTTCTGTATGCGTGCGTTTGTGTTTGTGTCTGAAAGCACATGTGTGTATGTGTGTGTATGTGTGTGTGTGTGTGTGTGTGTGTGTGTGTGTGTGTGTGTGTGTGTGTGTGTGTGTGTGTGTGTGTGTGTATCTGCATGTGCACAGACATGCATCCATGCATCCCCATTCACGTCCACACATACAGAAGCATACAGGAGGTATGACTATACAGTTAAATAGTGAGATGTTTCTTTGACTGCATTCAAGCATAGACTGACCTTGTACTTAGACTGACCTTGATTGAACAGTGTTCCTTCCAAAAGCAAACACCCATTACATATGAATCCCCTCTGTTGAGGTCTGAGCCATGGGCATGTCAAAACTAATCTATGAGCAGCGAGCACACAAGGCAGGCCCATTTAGATCCAGGCAGTTCCTAGAAAGCGCTGC
>NC_140279.1:20384402-20407479 GCF_964030765.1 Micromesistius poutassou | reverse complement strand
GGCCAGCTACATGTCTGACTAGACATCATGTACAGTACTTAAAGTGAAAATAAGTTATTTATCTAAGAAAGACTTTATAAGCTGATCCAAACGACCTTTTCCTATGACCGATTTCGTGACTCATCAATTGCACAACAAAGTCTATCTAATTCAGTGTATTTTAGGGGGAATATAATCACTAATGAATGTTTTTGTTGAATGAACATTTTCCCTTCCGTTGTGCAAAAAGCAGACGGTTGTTTGTACGAGCTCCGTGGGTGAGTGTGATCCCGGGGTCTCTCTATCAGGTCTCTGGTTATACGAGTTAATACAGGGGGCTCAGGCCCTTTCAACCATTAACCCTCTCCATACCAACCTAGCCATCCCGCCTCACTCTGTATCGTACACACAGAAGTCACTTCTCTAAGTCACTTTTATTTGATTTGTGATTATACTTTTTGCTGATCATGTAAAAGTCTCTCTATTCACGGGTAAATGTTTATTTTTTGTTTATTTTGTTGTTTTCATTTTATGATTATCCTTACAAGAGTCTTTGAATCAGGCTTTTTTCATGTTACTAAACTAGCAATCACACAGCTATTATATTTTCTTTAAGAAAGAAAATTATTTTGTTCAAATATAATTTGTATTTAATGTCTTTTTTTAAAATAAAATATGAACATATTTGCTGTCGTTAATGGCATTGTAAATAACTTTGCACTGAGATGTTGGGGCGGGGGCGGGCTGTGCTCCGTTGACTTAGCCTCGCTTGCGCGCTTCCTGTGTGACGAGTGACGAGGTCTCGCTTCAGGTGACCGGCACACAGGTCACTCTGAGACGAGCTGGAGAATGCAATCAGGCTCCACTCAGTCTCAGGAATGTGTGAATGAGGATAAAGTGATGGTTCACTTTGTAAAGAATAAAAATAAGTCGGTGGTGCCGGACAGGCTGGTAGTGGGCAGGGTAGGTTGGTACAAATTCCTGTGCCCGACCAAGGCAAACACAGAGCGGGTCAAAGGCGCAGCAAACTCCCCTAGCCAGAGCCATGCCCTGGCAGGCTGGCTAAAGTTAGCCAGACCCTCACTTTAGATCACCTTGATAACGGCCATGTGAGCACAAGCAAACATGGGCAAAAAAAAAGCGCACACACAGAAGCCCCTACACATACACACACACGCACACACACACACGGAGACACACACACACACACATACAGAGAACACCAAACGCACACCCAAACACATGGAGAACCCCACACATTGATAACACAAACAAAGTTTTGTCATTGCACGCTTCGGAAAGAGCTGTGATGTTGAGAATGTTAGTTTATTATGTGTGTAGGAGAGAAAGAGAGAGAGCAAGAGAGAGGGAGAGTTAGAGAGAGAGAGAGCAAGAGAGAGGGAGAGTTAGAGAGAGAGAGAGCAAGAGAGAGGGAGAGTTAGAGAGAGAGAGAGCAAGAGAGAGGGAGAGTAAGAGAGAGAGAGAGAGCAAGAGAGAGGGAGAGTTAGAGAGAGAGAGAGGGAGAGTTAGAGAGAGAGCGCAAGAGAGAGGGAGAGAGAGAGAGAGAGAGAGGGAGAGTTAGAGAGAGAGGAGAGAGCAAGAGAGAGGGAGAGTTAGAGAGAGAGAGAGAGAGCAAGAGAGAGGGAGAGTTAGCGAGAGAGAGAGAGAGTTAGAGAGAGAGAGAGAGCAAGAGAGAGGGAGAGTTAGCGAGAGAGAGAGAGCAAGAGAACAACAGACAAACAGACAGATGGAGAGCGAGAGCAAGCAAGAAGAGAGAGCGAAAGACAAACAGAGTGAGAGCGCGAGAGAGAGAAAGATAGAGTGAGAGCGAGTCTTATTAAACAAAGTATATCCTGATCAAGCTGATACGTGCCGTGGCTCTTTGCCACTAACTTAATGGCTGTTGCACTATCCAGAGAAACACTAACCTCGCGCCATCCTAAACCTGGGGGGTCAGAGGGAGGCCAAGACAGCAACATAGCTGAGGTTAAGGTTTTTATTAAATATATCACTTTTTTTTACGTTACATCTCAGTTACAAAAGTGTACATACACACGTAAGTGCGCAGTGGGCCACTTTGAAATAGACATATACAAAATTGTATCTCTCCCACAGCAGCATGTAGACAGAGCGCAGACGCATCGCAATCAAAACCCAACACACTTCTTCACAACAACCTCTGGATGCTTTTGCGATTTAGCAATGACCAGAATATGGACATACAACAACAACAACAACAACAACAATAGCTCACTCGTTTTGGTCTTTCTGGTCAGAGAGAACAGCGACATAATGCAAAGGAAGAAAGTTGGAGGTAGGTTAGGTCAGTTATACCGTCTGAGAGGCAGTGCCAGGGCCCTGTCTGTCATGCAATCTGCAAACCCATTTAGGACCATTTGAACACAGAGCATTTACTGAAAATAACAGAGTTTCTTTTGAGTGTGTTTGTGTATTACACCAGTAAAACGAAAACACATAGAAGATGCAAAAAAACGGTCATAACATTCAAAATAAGAATAAAATAATAAAATTCATAATAAAATAATAATATTCATAATAATAATAAAAAAACATTTAGAAATCCTTCTAAATATCATTTGGTCACTCAGTGCTTTCGTTCTTGATTGTTTTTCCGTTCACCGCCCCTTCCCTGGTCTAGTGACGTCACCCCGGCATGGAGGTCACGGGGTCAAGACACATATGTACACTTTTTACACTCAAATCAGAAAAACAACAACAATAAGGTGAAATGATATAAATACCCATAAAATTATTACAAATAACAAAATAATAATAATAATAATAATAATAATAATAATATATAATGCATCCCAAAATGAAATAAATAAGGCTGAACACTTATAACGTTAAAACATCAATATTAAAATCCTTTCAGAAAAACATAAACAAAACAAAACAAAACCAAAAAATATATATATGTGTCCTCTTTGGTGGGGGGGAGGAGGCGAGAGAGAGAGATGATGGAGTGGGGGGGGTCGGGGTGGGTGGGGCTGGGTTTGGGTGGATGATGTAGGGGTCGGGGGTAGGAGCAGCAGTCCCACGAAAGAAGTGTACCTGAATATTCAACAACCGCCACTCACAACAATCAATAAATAAACAAAATAAAACAATAAAAGGAAAGAAAGAAGTGGCTTACTCGTTTTGTTTGTTTGTGTCTGTGTGCACGTGTCGTTGATTCTTAACGAGGCTGGCCCCCTGTAGTAGTAGTAGCAGTAGCAGTAGTTGTAGTACTAGTAGTAGTAGAAGTAGTAGTAGTAGTAGTAGTAGTAGTAGTAGTAGTCCCACTGGATCCCTTAGGGACACTCTTCGTCTTCAGGCACGTCGTTCGACCCCAGGATCTTCTTTCCGTTCCAGGAAGAGACACACCAGCAGCGACCTCTCTGTCCGTCAGGGAGGACTCACACTGTGGGGAGGAGGAGGAGGAGGAGGGGGAGGAGGGGAGGAGGGGGAGGAGGGAGGAGGAGGAGGAGGAGGAGGGGAGGAGGGGAGGAGGGGAGGAGGAGGAGGAGGAGGAGGAGGAGGAGGAGGAGAGGAGAGGAGGAGGAGGAGGAGGAGGGGGAGGAGGAGGGGAGGAGGGGAGGAGGAGGAGGAGAAAGGAGGAGGAGGAGGAGGGGGAGGAGGAGGAGAGGAGAGGAGGGGAGGAGGAGGAGGAGGGGAGCAGTGAGCATGGAGGAGGAGGTGGAGGTTTGCTTGTGTTGTGTCGACGCGTCAGACAGGCATACAACTGCGCCGGCAGCGTGCGCATCACACGCTGAGTTGTGGCGTGCCAACAAGTTGACCCTCAGAATTATACAACGAATAGCTGAATACTGAGCCCACCACTACGAGATGTAAACAATGCCGCATGACCAACAGATGCCTGCCTGCATGAGCACACACACACACACACACACACACACACACAAGCAATCTCTCTCTCACACACACACTCACACACACAAACACACACACACACACCACACACACACTGTGGCAACAATATAGTCACTATAACACTGTGAGTGATATGAACCCATTGAAAACCCCAAATGAGTAAGTCCGCTATAGCAACCACACTGGAGATGTCTTCGGTCAAAGGGCTCACCTGTTTGGCTTTGTAGAGGCCTTGCTTGTCACAGTTAGGGAGGTAGAATCTGGTCAGCTTGTCTCCTAGTTTCTGCTGGGATATGGTAATCCTTTCCAGAGCTCTCTGCAGCTCGACATGACAAGGCCCCTGGACAAAGGAAACAACATGATGCGTTAGACTAACTGTGGAGATGGATGTCAATACCACTTATAAATAAAATATATGGCTTTATTTTCAATCAAGTACGTCAAACTGAATTTCTGATTTGTTATAGCCCTCCTCGCGAGTTCACGTGGCTTATTTTTTGTGCAATGAAACGTATACGTTTTATGTTTTCTATCTTTCTTTCTTTCTTTCTTTCTACCTCTGTTTTCTCCTCCGCTCTCTAAGAGTGGACAGTTAAATAAGGCACGACAGCACCCCCTTCTGGCAAACCACTAAACCCTCCCTTCCTTCCACGCGTCCTAAAAGTTTGTATACGGTTAACACCGCATTTGAACCAAATATTTTTTTAATGCCTAGTCGTGCAGTTATTCATCCTACCTGCTCAACCACCAGTTTCCTTCGTATGGCGTTCAGTTTGGCTTTCATGCTCTCCTGCGCGTCGGCGGAGGCCCGCGGGTCGTACGGCTTGCTGTGCCCCGGGAGGTGGTGACTGGGGCCGGTGTCCGAGCTGGTGGCCGTGTTCTCCATCTCCGCCTCGGGCTCTGCTTGGTCTGGGGGAAGGAAAGCCATACTATGAGATACTGCAATAGGATGACTGGATTTGGTTACAGCAGGCTGTTGAGCCAACACTGTTCTAGTCAGATACATGGTCTCATCATGACATGGAATAAATAGCAGAATTACGAATGGATATGAATCCAGCTTTTAGGAAGAAGTATTTGCAGGGTTTTGTGCGTACCTTGGGTGCCTTGTGGTTCAGGGCTCTGTGCGGGTTCGGCGTTCGTCGTGCAGACCGCTTGTCCGCGGGTCAGGGAGTGCAGCGGTCGGGGGTCTCCGGGTCTCGGGGTGCACTTAAAACCAGAGCCGCATGGTGACGTGTAGATCCCGCACAACTCTCCAGATTTTAGGGCGCATGCAGGACAACAGCCGCAACCGGGTTCCCGCAGCACTTCTTCACAACCAGGCGCCACTACTGGACACTGGCTCAGCCTGTCCGGGGTGCAGGGGGCGCATCGGATCGGCTCTGGCCCCAACACCGGGGACCCGAGCGACACCGCCGCCAGGAGGGAGCACAGCGCTGCCACGGCGACGCGTTTCACGTATAATCCACTCATTGCAACAGATCAATATATATATATATATATATATATATATATATACAAAATGTGGATGTAATAAAAAAAAGGTTATTCAAGCGAAAGTCGGATGGTCGGGATTCTTCCTCAAGTGTTCTATTCGCTTTGATTGTTGAGAAATGTCTAACTGTTGGTGAAGCGCACAGCCGTATTTATAGTCGGTACCCCTGTGAATGTTTGACGCATTGGCTTATGAATGATTTCTAAAGAAGGTGTAATGATCCGATGGTCTGTGATTGGCCCGCCACTCGGCTCATTTGAATAGACTACAACACGCAAATCACGTCAATATTTATTTTGGAAGAGGCAGTGCCTGCAGTACCGAGTGACGAAACGAGCGTTTGATGTCGCAAGGCGCGCACGCACACACACACACACACACACACGCACACGCACACGCACACGCACACACACACACACACACACACACACACACACACACACACACACACACACACACACATTCCCAATCTCTGTGATTATGCTAACTACTTAAGATTCTCCAAAGGCAGTTTATCGAGTATAAACTTAAATCCCGAGCACTTGTTTGACAAGTTAGCAGAATTTCTAGTTTGATAGGCAGAGCATGCACACTAAACAAGTACGCGTTTATCAAACCGGACAATGCTTGCTTTCATGGATTTTTAATTGTCCTCCAAAGTTCTTTCACAACTTGTGGAAATCTATTAATGAGCACACATTACGCACGCCCACACGCAGAACCCGACGCTTTACCGAGAAATGTTCAGCTCTAATTTAAAATGTGAAGGCATCCATGCATTTCGGAGATAATAAATCAACCTCCGAAATAGCTGCGAAAATGAGGGTCACGGTTAACGCCGGGGAATCGGGGCTTCGCCAACACAGAGTGTGTCGGGCTGCCCGTGTAGCGCACACACAAACACGCATGGAAAAGCACTTTGGGCTTCGTGCCGAACAAGTCCCATTGTAATTACCAGTTTCCTGAGGTAATTATAGACCCAAAGTTTGAACTGGGGGGGACGTACGCGCCTGACGAGAGACACGTCCCTGTTCAGAATTGTTTCGGAGCCTCCATCTGAGATCACACGCTGCAGGGAGCTGGCGCACGTTTGAGTTTTCACCCACCGTTTTATTTAAGTAGGCAATGATTCCAGACCGGGTCTCGTCCTGATTGTAATGAGATGTTAAGCGAAAGCAGTTCAATTGGGAGTCTTCGATTAACAATATACCCTTTTAGTGGTTAGGTCAGATATGTAGGCCTATGTTTTTGTCGTGTCGTGCATGTTGACTTTGAGTGACAAAATAATCAAGTCTTGGTCTGATGACTTGTGTAACCAGATGGTAGCTGGCGTTGGGATCCATGCAAAAGCTTGATATGTTGCATCAGCTTCAGGCTGTCGTCAACGGTCACACGGAAGGTGATTCATACATCGTTTGTTTCAAGCGAATTATATTCTGCCATGCGTGGTCTCACGCCAGTTCACAAGATTAAATGATTTATCAAGTAATTAGTGTAAAAAAATCTAAAATCGATTTTAATCTTCAATCCCCGTTGCGTGCATCAACGGCCCTAATAGGAAAGCACAAAGTATGTATGATGTCAAACATTTAGAAGACTTAACTCTGAGGAACTAAAAATAACCCCACATCTAAGGCATTTCAGGAACACGTTGATGTAAAGCGACGTCTACGATGTGGGACCAGTGGGGATTAGCAAGACCTTTAGCATACCATTATGGCCGGGCCCCTTAAAGTCTCCGGGCCTGTCGGATTGAGCACGTAGAATAACAACACGGAGCTGTCTGAGGTCAATGCGATGAAGTGCATACTTGGACAAAAAAAAAAAAACGTAAACACACCTACGCACACGAGTACGCTCACCCACCCACACACACTCACACCCACACACACAAACAAGCATACGCACACACGCATGCACACACACACAAACTCAAACCCACAAACACACACACACACACACAACACACAGTCACCAGTGCCTGATACCTGATTTGACCCAAAGAACTGCTCTGCTGAACCTCTGTTGTTGTTACTGTGGTTGTGGTTGCTTGGTGATAACGTGTAGGCCTACAACTCCTTGATAAATCACATGCTGGAGATCCAACGTTACTGACAGGGAGAACACTGGTGGACTACATTCTTGTCCTCAATTAAGCAGCCCACGCTGATGTTTTTACACAAACACAAGTGCACACCCACACACAATTAGAGGTACGCTCATTCCCCCCCCACCCCCACCCCCCCCCCCCCCCCCCCCGCCCCCCGCCCCCCACCCCCCCCCCCCCACCCCCCCCCCCCACACACACACACACACCAACCGGAAAGAGACTTATGTGTAAGTGCCCATTTATGGTCATTTAAACTTTGCCCTTTTAGGGAGAGAGATAAGATAAGAATGTGTGCCAATGTCAATTATTTATTCTATGCTTACGCTCCCACTTGAATCCTGTAAATCAGGTGGATTCCGGTGAAGGAAATAACCTTCATAAGCGGTTACCATGAGTAATGCTTGGGTTAGTAACATTCATCGCACGCTTCGGCTCAAATGTAAGTGAAACTGGCAGAAGAATTATTTTTATTCTAGACTACAAAGATGACATGTCGTCGAGTCCAACGATGATTACCTTTATTTTTGACATTAATGACACTAGCGTTGTTGTCCTCCAATCAACCTTTGACCATCCTCAACCTCTAAAGGATGAACAGTCTCTAGCCCGCCCACATGACACCTCATCAGCCAGGAACGTGATGAGATGAGCTGGCACCATGACTGTTGAGCTTCGTTGAAGCCCTGTTAAACAGGAAGTGCGTCCACCCCAGGCCACACAACACAACTTTATTGTCCTCAATGGGCAAGTCATTTATTATGAAAACCTTTAACGTCTTGGTATGCCGTTGGATGGTTTGTGCCTGTGTGTGTGTATATATGTGTGTGTGTGTGTGTGTGTGTGTGTGTGTGTTTGTGATTGTGTGTGTGTGTGTGTGTGTGTGTGTGTGTGTGTGTGATTGTGTGTTTGTATGTATATGTGTGTGTGTGATTGTGTGTTTGTATGTATGTGTGTGTGTGTGTGTGTGTGTGTGTGTGTGTTTGTATGTATGTGTGTGTGTGTGTGTGTGTGTGTGTGTGTGTGTGTGTGTGTGTGTGTGTTTGTATGTATGTGTGTGTGTGTGTGTGTGTGTGTGTTTGTATGTATGTGTATGTGTGTGTGTGTGTGTTTGCAAACTTTGTGTGGGAAACCCAGGAAATCCAGGCTCCCATGCGCCAGCATCCATTGTTTTTAGTTCCCTTCTGTGAGTGTGTGTGTACGTGAATGTGTATTTGCGTCTGCACGAATGTGTCCATGTGTGTGGATATGTGTGTGTGTGTATGTGTGTATGTATGTGTGTGTCTGTGTTGCTGTCGTGCTTTTCTTTTTGGTTGTAGCCCTAATGAGAAGTAAGGGGGAGTCTGAGATAGAGAACTGCCCTTGGCAACATTGACAGAAAGATGAATGGATGACGGGAACTGTGTTAGTACCATTTGCCAACATGAATGTCAAAAATAATTTTCCATTTACATGTTTTTGTTGATATACATCTTATTTTAAGGAAAGGGATGCAATCCCAATACTTGGGCTGTAGACGGCGATGCAGTCTTTGCATTTGATCCCTCTGGGTGGAATGTTCCATATCTGCTAATAACAATAATTGCAACAGTTAGCACGAGCACTCTCCACCAACAAACAGCAGAAACACATCCAAGACCAGACAGGCTACCCCTATGTAGGAACACATGAGGATAACCTGAGGCAGAGGTTGTTCAAAGGTGTAGAAGAATGTAAACAAGGGAGGCCAGAGCTTTGGTTTGAGCACCGAGAGTGCATGGAATCCCTCTGTGTGCGCTGTTTACCGTTGCCACTCGCCAACCTGCGATATGGGACAAAGCGGCTCCCAGTTTGTCTATGGTAGACAATACAGGTTGTTTGAAGGCTGGCCTCAGGTCACCCCGAAATGATCTGTTTTGGAGGTTATTATGACATGGCTCGTGACACACCTTATCCATTCTACGCTGTTGTTCACTCCACAGCCCCGTCCCTCCCCTACCCCACAAAGACGTGGGAGAGGGATAGCATGGCTCTTACACAATCTGGAGTTCATTGACCGCCCTTCACTGGCGTGTGCTTTTGAGGGAAAGAGAACAACATATTTACATTGAGGAGTTCCTTCATGGGAAAGCCCTCAGCCCAAGGTCATGTTTCTGTCCTGATCAGAAAGGACACGTTGTGCTCAAAGAATAAAAGCTATAATCATCTAAACACGGCAGCATGACTAAATATTGGCTGTTGTTTTAATGTAAGATACACAATGAGATAATCGTTGAATCATCTTGGTCGTACAGGATGTTTGTATGTAAGAATGACCCGGAAGCTTGATTTATTTGGAGCAATGTG
The DNA here is from genome assembly GCF_964030765.1 of Micromesistius poutassou. Classification (NCBI taxonomy): domain Eukaryota; kingdom Metazoa; phylum Chordata; class Actinopteri; order Gadiformes; family Gadidae; genus Micromesistius; species Micromesistius poutassou. The sequence continues at coordinate 20,397,679 of NC_140279.1, read as the reverse complement.
GCTGTTTGGATGGCCTGTTGACCAGCGACCCACCCCGTGTTCCTGTCCTCAGGCATTGACGTTGCAGATGAAACGTATGTTTCATTTGCGGCTCCAAGTCCACCGTTTTTGTTTTATCTTGCTTGTGTCAACGTGCACAAAAACACACTGACACATATATATACACACACACACACACACACTCACACACACACACACACACACACACACACACAGACACACACACACACACACACACACACACACACACACACACACACAGTAACTACTCCCACGAGCACAACTCTTACGTAGGTATGCATAACAAAAATATGCACTATTCCATGTGGACATACGCACTTGGTTGTTCGCATTCACACACGCAAACACAGACAAACAGACACACACACACACACACACACACACACACACACACACACGCATCCAACCCCCTGCAGCGTTTACAGTAAAGGATGTTATGACACACTGGGATATTTGGTAAGCGAAAGTGGGGAGTGGGGGGGGGGAGCAGGGGAGGGCTGTAAAACCATCATTAACCCCAAACAGTGAGGTGGACAGCTGCATCATGGGCCTGCTGTGAGTCAGACGGCTGATAAAAGGCTTTTCCTCCAAACTATTGAGCAACCAGTGAGGCCTGTGAAGGGTCCCGTTTCCTGCTGCTTATCTTGACATACTTGAGCGTTTGATTTGGCACACCTACCCCAGAGTTCTGAGTGCCACATTCTGAGCGAGGCTTGTGTGAACACATCCGCCGGGTAGACCCACCGGAAGTGTAGATACACACTGGCACACACACACACACGCACACACACACACACACACACACACACACACACACACACACACACACACACACACACACACATACACACACACACACACGGGGCCAATCATGCAGTTACATGTGTGTGTGCGCACACATACACACACACACACACACACACACGCACACACACACACACACACACACACACACACACACACACACACACACACACACACACACACAATGTCAGGTATGCAGTCACACGTGACAAACACACACACACACACACACACACACACAGAGTCAAGGGTATTCCATTCCATTCCATTCCACTGGGTGTGTATTTCTATATTCTATCATTTAAACGCATACCACAAATACCTTTGCTTATTCGATAATTACACCTTAAAAGTAAAATGGGAACATTGGGATTACACGGTGAATGCACACTTACATACTTATTGGCACAAAAAAGACCCGCACACGCACGGACCACGTTTTGCTTATAGAATTTATTATTTATTGATTTATTGTTTAATTTCAGTTCAGTTTGGACATTGCATCTTGAACATATCTGGGACATTTTTTATATTGAATGTAGTAACTGACATACAATAAAAAATACAAAAATTAATGTAAAAAAGTATAGTATAAGGTATAAAGTATAAGGAAACAGTCTGACAGACAAACAAACAGAGACAAAACAAAAACAATAACAATAAATAAAAAACAAAAATAAATTAATAAATTAATAAAAATAAATAAGAACCAATTAGAAAATCCCATTTGACCACTGATTGAAAGATGTTATTATTATAACTAATCACAACTTTATGCCGTGGAGTATACTTCTCTATACTACTTATATATAGTACTCTTATTCTCTACTGATTCTAAGGTCAGTGTGGTGTGTGTCTTGACATAGTCCAGAAAAGGTCCCCATATTTTATTGTCGTTTTTTGCTGATCCTTTCAAAGAATATCTTATTTTTTCAAGTTTGAGGAAGTAAAGAAGGTCCTTGATCCAATGTGTAGATGTCGGGGTTCACCGTCCTTCCATTTGATCAAACCAGCCGCCGGCCACGAGCGATAGGGAAGCAACACTATTTGATTGCGCCCTAGTTAGACCCAAATGATCAGGTACGACCCCAAAGAACCAAAGGGCATCATGGAAGTCATTTTTATCCACCAGAATGGAAAATAGGCCAACCAATATAGTCTATAAATATTTAACCCTGAAATTGTAAACCTTCTAAATGGTTGAATTGGTGTTAATTATGGACCCTGGACACACACACACACAAAAACACTCTCACACACCCATACAAAAACACACTCTCACACACCCATACAAAAACACACACACACACACACACACACACACACACACACACACACACACACACACACACACACACACACACACAAACACTCACTCTCACACAAACACACTTAAAAAAAAATATATATATATATATATATATTAAAAGGACATGAATGAGATATCCTGTACTTCTTGCAGTGGCACACCCATTTTTATATATTTATATATGATTGACATGACATAGTGGTCCCACCCAGGTGCTCTCTACTGGGCAGACACGGAGCCAGCTGCATTACTAACCTCTTGCAGTGGTCATGTTGTTGTGTTTACATCTTTATTGTTACGTAACTTTATGACCGAGTTGGATGGCCTTTCCATATGCACAGGCTTGACCTGTACATACCCACACAAACAACTGAGCAGACAAAAGGACACACACACACACAAACAAATTCACGGACACACACACACACACACACACACACACAAGCATACACACACAAACAAATGTGCAGACACATGCACGCACACGCACACACATACACACACACACTGTGAACACAAGCACGAAAAACATGCTTGTTGAAGAAGACACATGTCCTTTTGCTTTATTTCATAATCAGACGTCAATAGTATAGCAGTGCAAACACGTAGTATAAAATATCTTAACAAAATGTACAATCAACATAAAACATCTTAATTAATACACCCTCAACTCAAGATTTGGACGAATATCTAATCAGTCATAATATAGCTCTGAAAAACTCAATGTACAATATACAATAATATCTATTAATACATATAACAATTTAAACCCGTATCATACAGTATGAAAATATTAAATTCACAGGAAAAATATTGTACACAACCCTGTTTCCATTAACATCACTGACTTTTAAAAGCAAGTATATAAAATTTGATTAAAGTTCATTTTCATTTCTTTGAAACAGAAGATAATACATTGAGTCCAAGGCTATTATGAACTTGAAACATATTTGAATACCAACTCCACTCAAAACAATGCCGGTCAGGTTACACTTTTCAAAAGCCTTACCAAGGTCAACATTGGCCACCATTTCAATTACAAAAACTATTTTTCCAGGGACAGCTTAAACCATAAAAATACAGGCATTCGTTAAATTAACTCAGAAAACAACTGCAGCCAGCCATCCCTGGGACTGCAGCCCCAACACTAAACCTTGATATGTTTTTGAAAATAGGTTGGCACATTTGAAAACCAGCTACCTGTTGTCTAGACTATGGCAAGCGGGAGGCAAAATCCCAACCTGCTGTCAATCATTCCTGAAATATCCCTTTGGAGAATCTGACCAGCGAGAAAAAGCTCATAGAGAAGACGAAAGGTAAAGAAGCACCTTACATTCAAGAGGACCGCTACCTTAAGCACATGCAAGAAAACCTGTTCAAAGTAGTCTTAAAGCGTAATTCCGGTGAAAATTGAACCCAGGGTCTTTGTTTGGCTTCCATGTTATTGGCTAAGGGCACCGCAAATTCTTCCAAATCGTTTGCAGTGCCCCTAGCCAATAACATGGAAGCCAAACATTGCGCCGGTCAAACTCTATACTTGATTATCAACGAAAAAAGTGTCTGGAGGGCTTATTTGATGTGTGTACATGCCAAAACAAAGACCCTGGGTTCAATTTTCGCCGGAATTACGCTTGAAGTCTTCAGTGCTTCCACTGTGTCGTAGTCATGCATGAGAGAGAGCCCCTGTTTGGGCAGAGCATGCCACAACAAGGTCGAGGACATAAGTGGCACAGGTCAGCCAAAAGTACCATGCTGAGCCCCCAAATAAATACTTTGTGTTGTGTGTAGTCCCAAAGAGGTTATATTGTCTGCAAATCAGAAAACTGTAATTATATCATATTTTGATATGTCGATATATATATATATAAATATACCTATGTAGATATAGATATTGATATATATTTCTAGATATATTTAAATAATGTAGTATTGTTGTGTCCCTTCACCAAAAGTCTTTTATAAGATTTCATAAAAATAGAAACTGTTCTAACAAGTATAGCAACAATAAAAATATGTCTTTCCAATCAAGCAGGCAGATATTTTTTAGTTCATAAAATTAAGGAAGGATTCATATTCACGCACCACAGAAAAAAATAAAGTTTCCAAATTCCATGCAATCATTTTCACAAAGGTACAAACTGGCTATGGCCGCTCACTCTATAGGCTACATACACAGGTCAAAAATTATCCAGATGGCTACAGCATGCAGGGGTGGTTTGGTTTAGAAGACAAACTTGCTTTATTGCTACACATAGACATAGGATCAAGGAAGAGTCTCGAAAGTCACGCTTTATAGGGAAACAAACAGCAAACATGACTGATATGCAGCACTGGCACCATGCACTTAAAGACACTGAGCCGTCCATCGACCAGGCCCAGAGAGTCAAAGGGTTTGTACCTCACCATCGACCAGGCCCAGAGAGTCAAAGGGTTTCTACCTCATGGTCCATCGACCAGGCCCAGAGAGTCAAAGGGTTTGTACCTCACCATCGACCAGGCCCAGAGAGTCAAAGGGTTTGTACCTCATGGTCCATCGACCAGGCCCAGAGAGTCAAAGGGTTTGTACCTCATGGTCCATCGACCAGGCCCAGAGAGTCAAAGGGTTTGTACCTCATGGTCCATCGACCAGGCCCAGAGAGTCAAAGGGTTTGTACCTCATGGTCCATCGACCAGGCCCAGAGAGTCAAAGGGTTTGTACCTCATGGTCCATCGACCAGGCCCAGAGAGTCAAAGGGTTTGTACCTCATGGTCCATCGACCAGGCCCAGAGAGTCAAAGGGTTTGTACCTCATGGTCCATCGACCAGGCCCAGAGAGTCAAAGGGTTTGTACCTCATGGTCCATCGACCAGGCCCAGAGAGTCAAAGGGTTTGTACCTCATGGTCCATTGACCAGGCCCAGAGAGTCAAAGGGTTTGTACCTCATGGTCCATCGACCAGGCCCAGAGAGTCAAAGGGTTTGTACCTCACCATCGACCAGGCCCAGAGAGTCAAAGGGTTTCTACCTCATGTGGCGTTACAGTCCAGAGGATTGTGCCACTAGATATTAATCTATAGGAATCAATGTGGAATCCCAACCCATCCAATTCGTTTTTAAAGGCATTACCCTGTTGGCTTGGCAAGTGGATAGCATATTTCCCATCCTCAGGTATACACATATGCCATAATTACATTTTAGAATGGAGTCATCTCTTAATAAATGCAGAAATCACTTGAAAGGGAATTTGGCGCTGCAACAAACTCATTTTAGATCGTAGTCACTATAAGGCATCAGCACTGATTTGGTTTGACACTGAGAATATTGATAATAATATGCTACACCTTCAATACTGTGTAGTATTGTGTTTCTGCATACGGGGGAGTCCATGCTGAAACTCTGGGGACATCCATGGCCTTTGAAACGGTCCAAGACCGAGCAGTGTCTCAATACTACTACTCCCCCTGCAGGCAGGCAGTGCTGAAACGCTGTGGGTTTAGGGGGGGGGGGGGGGGGGAGATCTGAAAATGGGTCAGATTTCCAGCCTCGGTATGAGACACAGCCCAAAGAACCAAGCACCAAGCACCAAGCACCAAGCCCTCCTTTAGACAACGGCTCTTTCTTCTTCTTCTCCTTTCCAGCGTCCCCCCACACCCCCGTCACAGAGAGGGCGCGTGGGCGTGGGCGTGGGCGTGGGCGTGGGCGTGGGTGCGCGTGCGTGCGTGGATCACACCCTTGCGGCGGGTGCAGAGGGCAGGTATCGGGTGCTGCTGGTGGAGGTGGTCGGCCTGGCCGCGCCGGGGCTGGGCGTCCTGATGGCGGCGTAGGTGGCCAGTGTTGGGGCGGGACTCAAGCGGGTGCACACGTTGCCGCGGGCAAAGTGGCTGGAGCGCCGCTCGCCGTGCCGCGGCGGCTGGCTCCCGGACACGCCTCTCCGTTGGCTCCGCCCTTCCAGAAAGTAGGTCAGCATCTGACCCTTGCCCTTCACGCTGACCTGTCCTCGGCACACAAAGTCATAGTGATCCGTGATGATGCGGTACACGTCCTCTGTCACCTGGAGATAAAAAAAAGGTATTGAAATATATAAGCATGTGTAACTGTTTGAAGCCCTCCACATACACTGGGCTCAAGCGTAGAGCACAAAAACGTAAGCTGAACTTTCTTGCGTCCTTGTCTTCCCAGTGGCGGCATGCTAAGTGCTACGCAAAGGTACTCAATAAAGCCCATTTATATCAGCTTTAAAAAACAACTGTAAAGAAATTGCTGAAAAAAATACATGGACCCCACACCTAAAGGAAAAACATCCCCACAACGCCCTGCAGCCCGGCATGCGGTGTGGAAGTGTTCCTGGAGTAACTTGGAGCGGGATGAAAGTGGAAGCGTTTTAAAGTTCCCGCTCTTCGCCGGAGCTTTGGTATGCTGAATAATTTATACAATTGATTTAAAGGCGCCTTTCAAGGCTTTCGAGGACACCGTACAAAACATATATACAATCAGAAACAGATGCACAAGAAACAATATAAAATACAGCAATGAGGGGGTGAAGCAGAATAGGACTCCATAAACTCATTTAGGCGGGCAGACATAACATCGGTCAGGTGGCGACATGATGACTGTCTTGGTCATTTCACATACAATGAAAGCTATTGGCAAATTGTTATCACAATGAACATACATTGAAGTTGCTTTCTAAGGGCTGGAATAGACTTGCTGCTAACAACGCATACGCCTACGGTTCAGGGCTGCCGTACGTATGCTGAGATCGTTTGGTGCGTTGATTGTGCACGTCGTCGCAAGGTAACACGACACGACTAGAACAGAGTAGCCACATCAACAAGATAGATCTACGTCAGACACACGGCCTTCAGCACTTTCAACAAGTTTCACGTCAAAAAATAAAAGATCGACTGAGATGTGATCACACTCGCTGTGGTTTTAGAGACCCCCTAGAGGTCAAATGTGACCAAATTATTTGGGCATCATCAGGGTAGGGTCATAAGACTATGAGCCAAGTTTGGTTTGGATACATGAAAGCCTTGCACAGATATGAGCTCACTTCCTGTTTGACGTCCCCCTGAGGTTAAAGGTCACCAAATTGTTTGGGTGTCCCTGGGATTATGTCATGAGTCTATGTACCAAGTTTGGCTATGATATGTTAAAGAGTTGGTGAGAAACGGGCTTACTTCCTGTTTGGCGGCTTCGCCGTCTCGTTGATTGGCTGTCACGGCCAAACGGTTTTGAATTTGAAAAAGCAGTTTGACACATGTGTTCAGCTTGGTCTGAATATCATATATGGCAAGTTTCATGAAGATTGGACATAATTTGTGGCCTGTGGATATGTACTATTGATTTTGACAACTTTTAACATGGCGGCCAAATTCTGATGTTTCCATGAGTAATAATTTATTAGCTATATGTAGAGGTCTGACAGTATCACCAGACATTGAAAATAAGTTTGAAATATACTCTATATATATATATATGTGAAGAGAGAGGAGTTAAAACACATCTTCATTAATTACAGCGCCCCCTAGAGGTCTAAGGTCACCAAATAATGAGTGTCCCCATGATGATGTCATGGGTCTATGTACCAAGTTTGGTTATGATATGTCAAAGGGCTGCTGAGAAATTGGCTTAATTCCTGTTTGCCTGCCTCGCGGTTGAATTTGATTGGCTGTCGCGGCGAAATGGTTTTGAATTTTGAAAAATATTCAATACATTTTGTAAAACATGGTCTGATCATCATCTGTGCCAAGTTTTTGGCATAAACCAAGATGGTGGAAAATCCATCATGGCGCAAAACGAGTACATGGTTGAGTACACGAGTACACTCGGCTTGGCCCAAGGATTCCAATGATGCCTTGTTTGTGAATATTGGATGAATGGGTCAAAAGTTATAAACATGAATGCATGTCCAACTTTGACCTGTTGGTGGCGCTAGAGCTCATGGGCTAGCAACCTCAAATTTGCTGTGAGGGCTTATGGGACAGTCCTGAATCAGTGTGCCAAATTTCACAACTTTTTACCATGGGGTTCTATGGGCTGCCATAGACTCCCATGGAAGGATAATAATAATAGGAAAACGTAGAATAACAATGGTTGTCTCGCAGCCTCGCTGCTTGACCTCCAATAAAAAACAGTTCAAATGAAGTGGCCTATGGGTGATTGTGATGTGGTGATGTGGTAAGGGAAGATCAGGGGGGGGTGGAGGTGACAGCTGAGGCAGTAACGGCAGAAGCAGAAGCCGCAGAAGAAGGGGCCTGTGACCGTAGGGTGCGGAGCAGTACCTGTATCTTGCCCTGGACCCCGGTGCTGTCCATGCGGCTGGCCACATTCACCGTGTTGCCCCAGATGTCGTACTGTGGTCTCCTGGCTCCGATCACGCCCGCCACCACCGGGCCCGCGTTGATACCTGCAGGGGTCAACACAGCAGGAGCCTCACCAGATATACACCACACACACTAGGAAAGGATAGAGTGTCTAAGTATAGTAAGTATAGCCTAAGTATATAGGCTTATACTAGTATAAGTATAGAGTGTTAATGAAATTCACCTCAACATGGAGTGAATGAGAAATGAGATGGAGAATGAACACGCATGATACACACACTGATGATCTACTGTACATCTATGCCCTGCGTCGCCATGAAATACCACAAAACAAGTAGAATACATACAACATATGTATATATGAACATAATAGATATGAACATAATAGACTTACAGAGGAACGAGAAAGTAAGGGGACTAAACGTTCACGCAACACACACAAAGAGGCACCAACACACACACACACAAAGACAAACACACACACAGGCACACAGGTTGGGAGTGTGCAGACAGGATGGCAGTGTGTAGTCCAGGCAGCAGAGTGAATCGCAGGCTGCTCACAGGATACCCCACACAATAGGACTCAGAAACCCGAGGGCTCGCCGTGACGCGCTTCCTGTCAGACGACGCTCTCTGATGCGTTTCCTGCCCTCACAGCTTCACCTCACTTACTGGCAGTGATGCACGTGATGGACAGCCGCTGAGCTTTTTCTGGAACACCGGCAGGTCAGACGCACCAGGGGGGCGGGGCGGGGGGGGTGAAGGAGGCGGGGCTAGACGTGTGGGACGTGTGGGACGTGTGGGATGTGCGTCTGCGGTGGACGTGTTTCTGCTCACCTACTCTCAGCACAAAGTCGTTGTAGGACTGGTAGTTGATAGCGTCCAGGACGTCAAACATCTCGATGGCGAAGTCTGACACAGTGCACAGGTGTGACGCGATGGACTTCTTAGCCTGCCCATCGGAATAGAGTGTGTTTGTGTGTGTGTGTGTGTGTGTGTGTGTACGTGTGTGTGTGCACACACACGCACACACACAAGCGTGCATGCACACACACACACACACACACACACACACACACACACACACAGGCACACATAGAGACACATACATGCAGGAACAAGCAATAATTTTCATCGGTACGAAAGAAGAGAAGGAACATTCTATCATTCTTTATTAGGATTTCCACAACGACTTACTTCCCATTCAATTCCCATTCCCATTGGGTTTGCATAAAGTCTCCGTTGTGTAGAAAGTACCCTTTTGTTTGTCAGCTTTACAAGATTTAAAGAGACTTTCTGAACGCTACGCCAGGCCATATAATCCCCCCCAGCACTGTAGGCACATACAGGAACATCCAGAAGAAAAGCTATTAAAAGAAAAAAGCTGTGCGTATTTAAACCTTTAAGAAGGTTAAATGGTAAAAACGTACGTGCACAGACAGACGTACACACACACACACACACGCGTAAATTGCACTGGCTGAAAAGGCACCTTGGCTCCGGTGGTTGGAACCAGCCCCACGGCGGCCATGTAGGTGCTGCCGATGGTCTTGATTTTCTCGATGTCCCTGTAGCACTCTTTATCCATCAGCTGGGGAGAGGAGGAGGGACACACAGCTATCACATAACCATGCATATCTTTTCTTTACTAGTACTGATAGAAAGAAAACATTCCAAAGGTGAAAAATACCCTTTGAGCGTATTGTAGTCAACGTCACGACGGTTCCGACGTTTCTACGTTAAGAAAGTCAACCGGTCTTAATGATATTCAGTGTTTTCCGTGAATCACTAAATAATGCTTTTCAAGAAACCTGATATGTATATGAGGTATTTTATGTTTTCAATCCCTAGTAATCCCACCGACGTATTAGCATGAACAAGCTACCCTTCAATGTTGATCGTAAAGCCCAACAATCCTTTCAGAAACACACAACGCAGACTAATTTTGAACATGAAACCCTCAAGACATAGCCATCAGATCAGGCTTTGCAGAAAAGAGCCCGGAAGCATTAATGCAATCACGTTAATCACCATAATGAAGACAACTGCTTCTTCACCTCATCAAAGTCAGCTATAATCTCGTTGAGCAGGCGGAGACACTCCACTCCCATGTTGTTGCCATCCAGCTCGATGTAGAAATCGTTGAAGTTGGCGATGGATGCGAACAGCACGCCGACTTGCGCGTAAGACTGGTAGTACAGGTCCTGGGGAAACAAACGGCGGGCGTTTCACTGGCACAGAAGCTGTGCACAAAGACGGAAGCATTACCAGGACGCAGAGGGAGGTGCAAATATTTAACTATAGTTTAATCATATTCTTGTGGTTGAGAGTTTAATTAAAACACCATTGGCAAGATAGATTTTGTGGGATTGATTTGTATTTAGTTTTTATGTGGCAAACAATTGGCTGTCCTAAAAAGTGATCTTCTTTGGTGTGAAGACTTTAGGACGGTGGCAGGCAGCCAGTAGTGATATCCAAGTGCAGTTTGGTTTGTAGCACAGTGTGAAAGGTGGTTCTGAATGGACCCCATGGAGTAAAATCAGCATGCTAGCTGTGAAAGAAAGGCTCTATGTAGCACCAGGCCGCAGTATCAATAGTGTCCACCGATGACCTTTCGCCCAGAGGAAAACTAAAGGGGGAGCTATACATTCACATAGTTCTGAAGGTTCCCCAGCATGCTGGAAACACACATCCTGTCTGCAGTGTTTACAAAACAAGAATGGCCTCAGGAGGGACTACACACTTCCTGGTTCGCAGGGCCAAAGGGAGGTTGACTTAATCACTTCCTGGGATGGAGGGGGGGGGGCGGTCAGGGACAGTCGTTAGATTGGGGGAACAGATCAATGGAGGGGATCAACTAAATACAATGCCTACATCTAAAACTACCTAGATCGAATTCAGGTAACTTAGGAGCAGGTAGGGTCAAATATCTTGCTCAAAGACTCCTACAGGCAATTGGGGATTGAACCCAGGACCTATTGGTTGACCTTTTAATTATGGCGAGAAATTGAGCTTAATATGATCATATGGCTAGACCTATACAATCAATAACTTATTATATGTATCGTATCTAATAATGTATGTATATTGGCATAATTACCATTTAATGCCCTATATCCTACCACTTCTTGTGTCGTGTTGGTTTTAACTTCTAATCACTACATACTTGTTGTTGTTTACGTCCATTTGAGGGCTGCACTCTGGATGTATTAGTCACAACAACCAAGAGGAAACAAGAAGTGGATCCAAATGTTTGTTTCACAGCCAAAACATCAGTGCGGACTCGTAGTACGGTGGCTACTTTCAAATTTAAAATTTGACAGCGGTTAAAAAGACCAGCGTAGTTTCACCGCCAGTGATCCACGGTGGTGACAGGGTGAGATCCAATAGGGGCGTGTGTTGGTACCTCAGTTCACCGAGCGCTCACCATGTTCCTGGGGTTGGACATGAGGAAGTGCTGGGCCACGTGGGCCGGCAGCAGGTTGAACAGGATCCTCTTGTTGTCCAGTTTCACCTTCTCCATGTCTCCGCGCTCCTCCTCGGCCTGCTCACACCAGAGGGGAACTGTGCTCAGCATCGCTAGTGCCCACAACACGCGAGGCCGCGGGCCGCCGTCGTGAGGAGGAACACAGGTGTTGCTTGTCGCTCTCGTAATGGGTCTGCTCCTTCATGTACCAGGGTACCGCTACAAGACTCAATTGGTGAAGGTAAGTCTACTACCCGTGCCCGGGTACATACAAGGAACACACCCATGATAAGTTTTATGAGTGACACCTGTGTTTACCCTACGAAGACCCCTCTGTGAAAAGGGTCTATAACATAATAATAATATAGTTGTGAAGCTGTGATATTAAAAACTCTGTACACAAGTGAATAGAATATTATATATATATATATATATATATATATATATATATATATATATATATATATACGTACATATCTCTCTCTATATAGAGAGAGATATGTATATGTCTTGTATACAACCTAATTGGAATGCAATTGCATATCTTGATCACTAGAGGGGGGTAATGGCTTACAAACATGACCTAGCCACATACACATGGGCTGGATCTGCCTGATTGGTAAGTCTGCAAGCCCCATTTATGTAGAAGTCATGTGTATTTACACACAAATGCACAAAGGCCACACACTCACCCCCCCTCCTCACATACACACACACACACACACACACCCCTGCACACACACACACGCACACACGCACGCACGCACGCACGCACGTACGCACGCACGCACGCACGCACGCACGCACGCACACACACACACACACACACACACACACACGCACACACGCACACAAACACATGAACATACCTATATGTCCTCAACAGTATATAATGTGAACATCAAAAGCCATATACACACAGTACATACCTGAGTGACCCACAGATAGTCCAGTCGTAGCTTCAGATCCAGCTGCCTGGAGTGTAATGTCAGAGCTCCAGTAAACAGCAGGACAGCGAGAACTGGATCATAGCCCCTGGTGTGAAGGAACCCTCCCCTGGAACACACACACACACACACACACACACACACACACACACACACACACACACACGCACGCATATAAATAAACACCCACATTGACACACACACACACACACACACACACACACACACATATAAATAAACACCCACATTGACACACACACACACACACACACACACACACACACACACATATAAATAAACACCCACATTGACACACACACACACACACACACACACACACACACACATCAGACATTAACACACACACACATTACCACACACAGGTATCACATCACACACACACACACACACACACACACACACACAC
>NC_140279.1:20224402-20371902 GCF_964030765.1 Micromesistius poutassou | reverse complement strand
CACAACACACAAAAAAGCTAACACTCACTAACATATATCAACCCAAACGCCAGAGAAAAAAGTTCCCAGAGTACTCTTCTACGAACGTTGGATACGTAGCTCAGTCAACGTCAACGAGAAATTGGATGTGTGGCGTGTGTGCGTGTGTGTAAGCAGGCAAAAGCGCGTGTCACACGGTCAAACCGTGAGAGTTGGCAGCTCTGTGTTTAATTTTGGCCAATGTTTTGAAAGTAAAAATATTAGAGGGAACTTTTTCTTGTATTTTTTTGTTGTTGTAGCAGCGAAAACCATTGTGTGTGTGTGTGTGTGTGTGTGTGTGTGTGTGTGTGTGTGTGTCCACTGCCCCTCCCCGCCCATCCTCTGGTGTTTAATAGTTCTGACTGAGTTTTCATAAAGATTATACAATAAATATTACACCCCAACTGTTTCTGTGGTGGGTTTTGAAAGTACCCAAGAAAACCGTGACCCGCGGATTACACCCGCGACTCCGTTTTTATTGTTGACGGGGAGGGGGGGGGCGATCGGGATTGTTGACGGGGGGGGGGGGGGGGGCGATCGGGATTGTTGACGGGGGGGGGGGGGCGGGGGTGGACGCGTGGAACCCGTGACCCGCGTCTTTGAGGTTTACACCCGCGACTCCGTTTTTAAAACAGCCCAATTTGGTGGAAGTCTCCAAATAATTCCAATTTATGTATTTTTTATAACCAGGAAATGTCCTTGTTGGTAGGTACAACTCGCTATTTTACGTTGAACTGCAACGTAATCCAGTGTTCACGAAAACGTATACTGTCAACGTATCCTTGGGCATTACGTCAGTTCACAACGTTTTGCTGGCAGGAACAATCTATATCCGCGTAACATCTAAACTAAAGCTCATATGCATTCTCTGAATCAAGATTGTGAACATAAAGTACACAATTCTCGCTAAAAATGTTATCAAAAAACCTGAAGATACAGAAACGGCCCTAAAATGTAGCATTTTACACGGCTTGCTGCCATCTTTCTTCTGTGCTGAAATAAGAAACTTGAAAGTCACGTGGTGCGGGCGCAGTCTCCACTCTTTACAATGGAACGTTGACATGTAACGTATTTTGGCCCTGAAACGTTGACTGAGCTACGTATCCAACGTTCGTAGAAGAGTACTCTGGGAACGTTTTTCTCTGGCGACTGGGTTGCATATATCAGACAAGAGAAAAGCTGACTGAATTATTTTAGCCAATTTATTATGCTGGGCCTTATATTGATCCAGCTATAAATCAAGGCAGGTGGGGAAGAAGGCAGTGCTACACATATCATTTGTAACAGAGATATGACAGAGATATTTTTAAGATAAGGTTTATGGTTTAGGAGGTTCTCCTGTGTGTGTGTGTGTGTGTGTGTGTGTGTGTGTGTGTGTGTGTGTGTGTGTGTGGGTGAGTGTGTGTGTGTATGTGAGTGTGTGCTTGCTTACGTGCCTGTATGCCAGAATGTGTGTGTGTGTGTGTGTGAGCAAGAGAATGACAGACCAAGAGACAGCATAGAGAGCCCATCAATAGACAGAGTAGACTGCATTAAATGTTCATTGCACACTAAGTAACATGCTTATGTTTCATGCCTAAAGGGCTGTCTTGCAAATGGAGGAAGATAGATCAACACTATACTACACTTATATATACCCATATCAATACCGAAAGTGTGCTACAAAAAAACAATGGATATATACACACACAAAAAATAATAAACCTTCATCTGAAACATTAGAAAGCTACATGCTCAAGACTCAAAGGACTGGAGTTTTATAATGATGACAGCTCAAATGTGACAGATTAGTGTTATACTAGATACTGATATGAAAACCTGGAGAATCTCCAACAGCACTTCATTAGTCATTACCACAGTCCATCAAGTGCACACACACACACACACACACACACACACACACACACACACACACACACACACACACACACACACACACACGCACACACACACACACACACACACACACACACACACACACACACACACACACACACACACACACACACAGAAGCATTTGTTCATGTACAGGGAGGCTGTACTTACTGTTGCCAGTTCGTCAAATTTCCCAAATAGTTCGTTGAGTAACTTCACCAGCTCCTGGGCAGTGCACTGAGAGGCCAGGCTGGTAAAACCAACAATGTCAGCAAACAGAATGCTGTCAGGAGAAAGACAGAGTGGAGAGGCAGGGGTCGAAGACAAGGGTGGTGAGATGGAGAGAGAGGGAGAGACAGAGACAGAGATAAAGGCACACAGAGAGGATGACAGAGGGACAGAAGAGGGACACAAAAGGAGAAAGAATGTCACAGGGTGTTGCAGTGGGTTTGCTCTGACAAAAATAAATGTATTTCCTGAATTAAACACTTACATCCCACACTACAATTAAGTGAACTGAGCGGCTGGTTTATTGGGCTGTACATTTGTACATAGGGTTGACTTAATTGACATCAAACACACACACAGAACCATTGTTGACCATTGACCATTGAGATTCACAGCGACGCAAAACACTTCCAGTTCCCACCCATTTAAACAACAAACCAAACCGCACGGCCCCTTCAGGCCACAATCAAATCCCTGATAAGTAACTGCGTCTCTTTGGCTACTCTCTCAATAAACTGAAGTGCTAAATGATCAGCTGCTGGCTCAGGGAGAGTGTTAGCAGCCACTTAGCTCACCGAGCGCTCACGCGCCAGGCGTCACCGCTCTCACTGACTCTCAATGAAACGTTCTTTCTACAGTGTTCATATTTGAATGTATGACGCTCTGGCGTACGAGGCTCTTGAGGATGAGCGTGCAGATCCCCGGCATCGTGACCGCAAGCGTTTCCTTTCTGCTGGCCACAGTGTGGTCCACAGCAGCCCAGAGAGCTGATGTTTGCACTTGAGCCACGATCACGACTAGCAAGAGAGAGAGAGAGAGAGAGAGAGAGAGAGAGAGAGAAAGAGGGAGACAGCAGGAGAGAGAGAGAGAGAGCTCTGTTGCTTATTTCACCTTTGTTAATTTGGTGTGTGTGTGTGTGTGTGTGTGTGTGTGTGTGTGTGTTTGGCCAGGGTTGTAGCGTAGGAGGGTAAGGGAAGGTGGGAGGTCTGGATTATAGGGGGGTATTAGGCTGCGATCAATGTGGTAGAGGGTCATAAAACCAGCTCTTGGAGCAAGTCAACCACACAGCCTCCAAAACACACAATGGTACATTTGCTTGGGTGAGGTCAGTGTTGTGTGTGTGTGTGTGTGTGTGTGTGTGTGTGTGTGTGTGTGTGTGTGTGTGTGTGTGTGTGTGTGTGTGTGTGTGTGTGTGTGTGTGAGAGCGTGTGTGAGTGTGTGTGTAATGCCAACAGACAGAGGCTGGCTCACAGGCATCAGAATGGTGTCAGTCATTAGAAGGGTGCAAAGCAAAGCAGGACAAGTTATCATGAATGGGTGGTTGTATGTGGGTGATTTGAATTGCTCTCTTTCTCTGTCTCACTCACTCTGTTGCTCTCTCTCTCTCTCTCATTGAGAGATCATCAGAGAGAGAGAGAGCCTGAGAGAGAGAGAGAGCAATTGACATGGCCCGACTCCCACACTCGGCTATGATATGGCTCTCCGCCAGCTCTTCCCCGGCTCTCTACTGGCTCTCTTCTGGCTGTCTACCGTCTCTCTACTGGCTGTCAACTTGGCTCTCTATCCGCTCTCCAATGGCTATGCAAGTGCTCTCTACATGCTCTCCACAGCCTCTATACCGCCTCTATGCCGGCTCTATACCGGCTCTATACCGGCTCTATACCGCCTCTATACCGGCTCTATACTGGCTCTATACCGCCTCTATACCGGCTCTATACCGGCTCTATACCGGCTCTGTACCGGCTCTATACTGGCTCTATACTGGCTCTATACCGCCTCTATACCGGCTCTATACCGGCTCTATACCGGCTCTATACCGGCTCTATACCGGCTCTATACCGGCTCTATACTGCCTCTGTACCGCTCTTCACTGGTTCAACCGGCTCTCTTCACATTCTCATTCCAGCATTACCAGTCCTGTCAGCCCACAGTAGGTCTACAGTAGGTCTACAGCAGGCCCACAGTAGGTCTACAGCAGGCCCACAGTAGGTCTACAGCAGGCCCACAGTAGGTCTACAGTAGGCCCACAGTAGGTCTACAGCAGGCCCACAGTAGGTCTACAGCAGGCCCACAGTAGGTCTACAGCAGGCCCACAGTAGGTCTACAGTAGGTCTACAGTAGGTCTACAGTAGGCCCACAGTAGGTCTACAGCAGGCCCACAGTAGGTCTACAGTAGGCCCACAGTAGGTCTACAGTAGGTCTACAGCAGGCCCACAGTAGGTCTACAGCAGGCCCACAGTAGGTCTACAGTAGGTCTACAGCAGGCCCACAGTAGGTCTACAGTAGGTCTACAGCAGGCCCACAGTAGGTCTACAGCAGGCCCACAGTAGGTCTACAGTAGGTCTACAGTAGGTCTACAGTAGGTCCACAGTAGGTCTACAGTAGGTCTACAGCAGGCCCACAGTAGGTCTACAGTAGGCCCACAGTAGGTCTACAGTAGGTCTACAGTAGGTCTACAGTAGGTCTACAGTAGTCCCGGGCCACACTGCCCAATCCAGACCGACAGATTGCTGCTGGACATAATGTAATTCAATCATTTCAGGCTACTTAGTGAAAAGTCGTTGCAATTTGCAAAGGACTATTCCATCCATTAATGATGAGATTTATTACAAAATCCTGTTATGTTGTGAAATGATTGCCATGTTCATTTTTTTTTTATCCCAACTGTATCATGAGCTTATAATACTGTTTTGTCTTCACTATTCAGATTTATTTTTCCTTCGTATGGTCCGGACTTCCAGATTTGTGTGCTCTTTTCAAAGCTTCAAAATAAGCACCGTGCCCATAGACCTCCAATAGACAAGTGGGGGTTTGCATGGAAAGGTACATCTACCGGTAGGCGGGCAGACTCAATGAAGGCTGCCACAGTGCAGGGTCAACCGAATCACGCAACAAAAAAAAAGAATCTTCTTCAGAAGCTGTATTGAGCATTCAAATCTCACGCCGACAATAATCCTATTCCACTGCAACTTTATTTCTCTTCCATCACAAGCAGAATAATGTCCATGGTGGCTGGCCAGACCGTGTGTCCGGGGCTCATCACAGCAGCCGCCCCTCAGTGCCTGACACCAGGGTCACCGCAGTGGGTACCATGGACCAGTCCCCACCCCCCCCACCCACCCACACATCCAATGCACACCCTCCTCTCCCTCGTGTATTTCGTGACTGCACCCCCCCCACCCCGCCCCCACCCCTGTACCTGACGTTGTCATGGCGTTGGATGTAGATCTTGTGAAAGATCCTCTCAGGAGGTTTCAGGAAGTCCTCCTTCATCTCCATGGCAACGTTCCTGGGCAGAAGACTCATTAGCAGACGCTCCTGTTGAGAGGGAGGGGTGAGGAAAGAGGGTGTGCGGGGGAGGGGGGGGGTTGAGTTAGATCTTTATATTGATTGATCTGATTATAAAAAGAATTGCACATTTTTTCATAAATATATAGCTTTAATACAGCCTACTCAATAAAACCCATGAGACATGCAGAGACCGTTTGGCATTGTTACATCTTTGATTACTCCAAAATAATGCTAGTTGTGCAGGTTATGTTTTTATACCCTTTTATACCCCTTCCTGTCAACTTAATACCTCATCCCATCTATCCAGACAGATTTCTTTGCAATAATCTACAAAGATACCTAGGTGGATGTGTCTAAATTTAGACTATTTCCTGTCTCAGTTTCAGAGCATACCCTGGGGTCTTCCCAATCCCTTTGTAGGTTAAGCCTCTAAAGTTGGCCACAGTTTACCCTAGCCACTGTGTTGACTGGTGTCATTTTTGGCAGAATATTGCTCATCCTTATGGATCGTGTCTCTCTCTTTCTGTGTGACTTTATGTCTGGCTAGGATGGAGTCTGGGTCATGTACATGTATATGCAGGAAGGCTCCCTCCCCTACCATCCCCTCCTCCCCCCACCACCACCGCCACCCCCCCCTCTCTTGGCCGTGGCCATGTGTGCTAGGCAGCCCCCCCCCCCCCCCCCCCCCGTGCCTGCAGCCATGGATGATCTTGACGTCTCTGACCCTCATCTCCCCCTGCCCCCCGGCCCACCTGCCCCAGCAGGTCTTAACACACATCCCCTGGCTCGCACTTATACCATCCTGGTCACTTCACTACTAATAATACTGCTACTACTACTACTACTACTACAGTACTATCATACTACTACTACTACTACTACTACTGCTACTACTACTACTGCTACTACTGCTACTACTACTACTACTACTACTACTACTGCTACTACTACTACTACTACTACTGCTACTACTACTACTACTACTACTACTACTACTACTGCTACTACTGCTACTACTACTACTGCTACTATTACTACTACTACTGCTACTATTACTACTACTACTACTACTGCTACTACTACTACTACTACTGCTACTACTACTACTACTACTGCTACTACTACTACTACTACTACTACTGCTACTACTACTGCTACTACTACTACTACTACTACTACTGCTACTAATGCTACTACTACTGCTACTACTACTTAATCTACTACTACTGCTACTACTGATACTACTGATACTACTAATACTACTACTTCTGATACTACTACTACTACTGCTACTACTGATACTACTAATACTACTACTTCTACTAATACTTCTGATACTACTACTACGGCTCATAATAATAATATGCCTGGACTAGTAGAAAGCATCATATTTGTGGCTTTCATTTATTATTAAATCAGCATTAATGTGGGCCAATAGCAGCTCATGTGTTGTCTGTCTGCCTAGCCATCTCAAAGGTAACACAATGAATTATGTTTCTTCATTGTTGCCCTGGGAATTCCACATGTTGTTCTGTGGCATTGGAAGAAAGAATCGATTTAAATGGAGACTGTGAATCCCCAATACGACAGTCTCGGTTAAGGATTATATATTCATATAATTATGCATTAAAATAATGTTTATGCTTTGTTGTTAAGTGTAATTATTCAAAATGAATTAATAGAAATATAGGTACTGATATATTCAATTCTAGAAAATGAATATGTCTTTTCAATAATATCGAAGAGATCAGATGTTTGAGATGGAATCAAAACAGATGAGTTTACAGTCTTGTGCTCCTTAAAACGCAGATCACCAGCAGCGTCTGTGAAACAGGCCTGTGCAAATAAAGCTGACTTCCAAGCTGCGTCACACAAGCCAGATTCAACAATGGTGAATTAGCAACGGGACATATTTTTTAATTGCTTTATTAATCCTTCTCCTTACATAATGTTAATCATTGCCCAGTAATCATTCAAATTTTCCCATTGAATGAGCTGGCAAGGTTTACATAAATGAATGAGGCCATTGTTGTGGCCCATTTAAGGTGAAAGACGGGATGACTTTGCACGATGGATAGAAAAAAACGTAACAATCAGGATTATAGACTTCAAGGTCAAAGTTCAAAGTTCAAAGGCTTCCCCAAGTCTTTTTTTCAGTCTTTCATTCAAGAGGAATTTCCAATTATCCAATGTTCTGAGATCGCTATTGACCCGGTCAGTCCATTGACCGCATGGACACAAAAGGGTCATCTGTAGGAATGTGGCAATCAATAGCATCGGCGGACTCACGTCAATACAATTCCAAAAGGGTAAGAGAACGAAGGACAGAGAGATAGTGGGGGGAAAAAAATACATGCAATACGTCACTCTCTAAGTGTGTCAAGTGATGACCGCGGCGCTTTGATAAGTGAAATCCAAATCCCATGGAGGTTGGTCTGTGCACACAGGGGCAGGTCTGTGGTGCCGGCTAGCTATCTGGCTGGGAATAGATCCCAATCAGGGGTCCGTGCAGCCCACCCCTCCCCGCTCTCCCGGATAAAATGTGACCTTTACGGAAGTACGGAGGCCATAAAAGCAATCTGCTTGTGTAATTAC
Organism: Micromesistius poutassou; assembly: GCF_964030765.1. Taxonomy (NCBI): domain Eukaryota; kingdom Metazoa; phylum Chordata; class Actinopteri; order Gadiformes; family Gadidae; genus Micromesistius; species Micromesistius poutassou. Next base: position 20,363,895 of record NC_140279.1, on the reverse strand, counting down.
CTGTCAGAAGGCAGCCAATGACGGGCGAGGAAAACACAGCACATCATCATGTAATCTACAAAGCACAGGTGTGTTCACGTGCGCGTGATTCTTCCTCTCACTTTCTATCCCTCACCCTTTTCTGTTATCTCTGATCTCCTGTGTGTGTGCGTGTGTGTGTGTGTGTGTGTGTGTGTGTGTGTGTGTGTGTGTGTGTGTGTGTGTGTGTGCGTGCGCGAGTGTGAATATGTGTGTGTGTGCGTGCGCGAGTGTGAATATGTGTGTGTGTGTGTGTGTGCAGGCTGATGCCGTGGCTGTGTCGTTGTAAACCTGTGCATGTTGTCCAACATATATGCATACTTTAGATGAGAACAGCGCGACTGTTCTGACTATTCTGAATAATTATTTTCTATCGCAACCACCAGTGTAGGTGGGTGGGTGTGGTTTCACCCCACGAGAGAGGGGGGTGCCTTTGTGGTGTGTGTGTGTGTGTGTGTGTGTGTGTGTGTGTGTGTGTGTGTGTGTGTGTGTGTGTGTGTGTGTGTGTGTGTGTGTGTGTGTGTGTGTGTGTGTGTGTATGCGTGTGTATGCGTGTGGAGGTGGCAGATTTTGTGTGGTGCTGGTGTATGTGCTACAATTATGTTCTTTCCCTAAATAGCTGCTGTCATAGTTACTGTGTGCCTGGGGGCAGGTTGTTAGAGTAAGATGGCACCTGAAACCTTTAAGTCCTGCAACCTGCCAGGCGTCTAAGTCTATCTACATACATAAAACACACACACACACACGCACGCATGCATGCACGCGCACGCACGCACACACATACACACACACACACACACACACACACACACACATATGTGTAAACTAGACACACAAAGTATTGTGTCTGTCCACATAGGCATTGTTTAGCATGTGCATGTGTGTGTGTGTGTGTGTGTGTGTGTGTGTGTGTGTGTGTGTGTGTTTGTGTGAGGGTGTGCACATGCACGTGTGCGTGTGTGAGGGTGTGTGTGCGTTCACGCGTGTGTGTGCGTGCGCATGTGTGTGTGTGCGTGTGTATCTCACCTGCTTCTCGTTCTCGTCCTCCAGCCGGAGTCTCTCCTCTATGCAGTCGCGAGCCTGCAGGAAGACCTTCCGCTGGGTCCGCTCCGTCAGGACGCGCACGAACACCCCCGACAGGTTGACACTGGTGAACAGCACCACGTTGGCCACCAGCTGAGCAACAGGAGCGAGACAAGACCAGACATGTCCGACAAGCTGCGAGCGGATGTGTAAACGTTGTGTTGAATAGTGGTGGTCGGTGGGGGGGGGGCGGGGGCGGTGATTAATTCCTGATTAATCCACCGAATGTCAAACACAGAGGAGGACCACATGAACTGTGGCGTGGGGGGGCTCTGGGGTGCAACATGTGTGGTGTGTGAGTTACAGGGCCGGGCAGAGTGTATTGTTGTTTACCCCGTCGACTGTGGTCTGAAAGGTTTAGGTGCCTTTACAAAACATGTGGATGTCCTGTTTTATTCAAAACGTTTCCTTCTACGTTCACACTGTAGTCCATGTTGCAAATTGGTGTTCACTTTTGTGCTGCTTTTTTTGATTAAATAAACATTATTACCTTGCAACACTCCTCATCTGGTGTGCCTTGAAATAAAATAATTGGATCTTGGAATATTTGATAATTCAAACGATAAATTAAACCTTTTTGTCCCTTTATAACTTCCTAAATAAAATCCTGGACAGAGAATAATTCGGCGGTATTTAAGGTGTTTACGTTAACGTATATGTTTGTATCGGTTAGTGGGAGAGGGTTTATATAATGAAGCAGATCCAACCCGCTCATGGGTCGCCTGAACTCAACCCTTACCATTGTACTTTTGTTGTTTTTGGGAGTTTTACTGCACGCCAATATTAGATTCGACACTGTTTCAGCACCTGGAGTTGGACAGCTCCCCTTCATGCCACTGTCAACAACAAGTAACTACAATAAGGGCTTCAGTGATTCGCTAAAGTAGAAATAATGGGCTTATTATAATAAAATGTGGTTCGCGGTTCAAGAAAAGGGTCGTGTTGCGCGTGGGGGGATGGCGCAGGAGGGGACAGAGGGGATGATCATAACACAGAAGGATGTCGATGTGCCCTTACCGGTCTCCAAATCCGTTCCTTCCTCCCCGTGACAGACGTCACCGTAACGATGAAGTGAGACGCGGCCACCATCACCCCAAAAAGCACTGCGAGCAGGGTCCGCACCGGCAGCAGCAGGTAAGCCACCAGGGTGACTAGCATTAGCTGCCACACGCCTTGCTCGGGGGCAGCGGCGCTCGCCAACTCGGCGGCGCCGAGCGCCAGGGGGAACGGGCAGCAGAGGAGCGCAAAGGTGAAGCTGAAGAGCAGCGAGAGCTTGGCGATCTGCTGCAGCTGCGTCACCTGCAGGTACTTGACGTTGGTGACGATGAAGAGCGAGAGGAACACCACGCAGTGCACGGGGTGGGAGCCCTTGGAGACGGTGAGTCGTGGGCCGGACAGCAGCTCGACCAGCGCCAGGGACGACGCGGCCACGATGAGCACCGCCAGGGCTTTGAGCGTGGCGGTCTGTTCCAGTTTCAGATTATAGTTTTGGAAGAGAGCCTCTAGCTCCCTGCTGTTGAACTCGTCCTCGCAGGCGATGGCGCCCAGGGGTGCACCGGCCGGGCAGTGACCCTTCTTCCGTCGAGTCTTGACTCTTTCGAATGGTATTTCCTCCATGCTCCGGCCATTCATAAAAACCGAGTATGGCGCACGGCCGGTGAACTTTTGAATACAGAGAATCGAAACAGATCGAACAGCTCATTGACCGCGAGAGCGAGGATGAGATGAGAACACGGCTGACCACCGGGACCCCCGACTTGAATATCCCCACCGCGCGCGCTATCCACAGGTTGATGAGACTGTTGTGTCGTCAGAAAAGTAGCCCGACCAATGTGCGCTATGGTATGGACTCTCTCTCTCTCTCTCTCTCTCTCTCTCTCTCTCTCTCTCTCTCTCTCTCTCTCTCCCACTCGCTCTCTCAAACAAGCATCTCGCATCCCCCTCTTCACCTACATTCTATTGCGTCTGACTCTACCCCATTCCTCGTCCACCACCCCCACCTCCCTTCCTCCTTCCTTCCCTTCACCCCCCCCCCCCCCCCCCCCCACCCCCCACCCCCCTTCTGCAAGCGAGTTACCTGCTGCGCGGGCTCCGTTCCATCATGGCTCTAACGAAAAACACTTTCCTAAAGTCAGCAGGATTTGATGCCATGTCTTTTAAAACAAAAATAAGATAATCGTTGCCCGCAACAGCTGCCCTATATATTTTTTATTTCTTTACAATTATGATGATGATAATATATATATATATATACTTGAATTTGACGGAGATCGACGTCGAGTTAATTTTGACTCTGGGAAGAGCAGCAACACAAGAGCCATGGTGAATTCCCATCATCGAGTCTGCAGTCAGAACTGCTGTAGTTCCCGGCTAAAAATAGCCTCGCTGCGCTGGTGGAGGCTCCCCCATATAGCAACAATTTGGCCCCAGCCAAATCAAATCAAACCCCCCCCCCCACCCCCCCGTGTATTCCTAATGTCGACAAATGAAACTCGATAAATTACGAGATTATATTGTTACATTTATGTTCTGATAAATGCCATGTTGTTGCATATATTTTCCTTCAAAATACTGATGTTTTGTTTTTATATTTATAATTAAAAGCTGAGTATATGCAATGTTGGAAAGTGTTGTTGTGTGGTAGGAGTCCCTCGTTGCCACATTGAACAGCTTCAATTAAACAAAGCCTTAATTATCTGCTCCGAAATAAATCACTAAATATAAATAAATGATATAAATGACCTTGCCGTTGTTACATAAACACCCTGAAGTAGGTCTGAGGAAGAAAATATGCAGCGGGGGTCAGTGAACTGGAAGTGACTAAACAAGTCACTGTGGGCCATTCATAAGAACAACAAGGGCCCATACGTGCACCCGATCAATGTTTGCTCACTTGTTGTTCCAGCTACATACAGATCAGCGGGCTGCAAGGCAGGAGCTGAGGCAGCAACCATGTCTATAAACAGATCAGTGCTAATATTAACATTTTCAGCAGCTCTACTTTATAACAAGTTATACATTACCCACACCTTCCCGTGGAGTATAGCTCTCGGCAGGGCAAGTTGTTATGTTACATAAAGAAACAGTGTACTTTTCTAATTCAAACCCCACCGACTTGGTAAGAAGTGTTAAGTGTTGGTTGTTGCTCTCCTGCATCAGGAGGATAAACAGAAGCCTGGCAGCCAATCGACTCCTCCTCACGTTAGTGACAGCTGTACATTTGGGTTTATTTATTTAATTTGTTCCCTCTTTTGGACCATCCCTCCCTCTTGGATGGCTGACAGCAGTCCGTTGCCATAGCAACAGAGGCAGTGAGGCTAGCAGTTGTGACTGGTATGCAGTTGAGGTGTTCCCCAATCTTACACCCCCAGTCCTCTACCTGTCTCTCTGTCTCTCTCATTATCATGCTCTCTCTCTATCTCTCTCTCTCTCTCTCCACCAGTCTCTGTCTGTCTCTCTCTGTTTCTGTGTGTGTCTCTCTCTGTTTCTCTGTTTCTGTGTGTGTGTGTGTGTGTGTGTGTATGTGTGTGTGTGTGTGTGTGTGTGTGTGTGTGTGTGCCAGTGTCCGTGGCTCTATCTGTCACTCTCTCTCTGTCTCTCCCCCCTTTCACTCTCTCTCCCTCAGTCTCCCTCTCTCTATCTCTCTCTCTCTCTCTGTCTGTCTCGCCCTCTCTCTCCCCCCTCTCTCTCTCTCCCTGTCTTTCTCTGGCTGGTTTGGTTGAGGATGATGAGGGGAGCTGATATGTTTGTGTATGTCTGTGGCGTGGGGACACAGTGTCGTTGGGGGGGCTGTGCCCAGTGACATTTTTACAAAATCAGAGTCGGTGGATGAAAGCTTCAGAGGGCATCCCAATGGCACATCCTGATGGATGCAGATTTTCTGTGTGTGTGTCTGTGTTTGTGCATGTGTGCATGTGTAGGTGTGTGCGAGTGTGTGGTTGCATGTTTTCTGTGTGTGTGTGTGTGTGTGTGTGTGTGTGAGAGAGGTAGATAGCAGGAGAATCCTATTCCATTGTAGACCTTTCCCATCCATTCCTCATTAGCTGTGAACTTCAGAGTGAAGTCACAGTTCCTGATCTAGGGATCAGGTGACCCCCACGGAAACTCTGCTTTGACGCGACAGCCCCCTGCCCTTCATCATCAAAGCCAGGTGACTCCCCGTTCATCAACACGGTGGGAGATGATAGCCAAGTTGGCAGACAGAGACAGAAGCAGAATAAAAGAATGAGAGAGAGAGAGAGAGAGAGAGAGAGAGAGAGAGAGAGAGAGAGAGAGAGAGAGAGAGAGAGAGGAGAGGGAGGGGACAGAGAGAACAGGGAACCGAACACATTAGTCTATTCTGCAAATTCATGAGAAGGACCCCTCAACCGGGGTAACAGACAGCTGCTCCGCTGTGGCTTGTGTTCATGAATAAACCTGCTTGCTGCCATTCATACCAATACAATAAGCTGCGTCTCTCGTCAACAGCAGACCAGAATAGAATGACATGGAAAACTGCCTCACAAATTAATGTTAATGTTTAAACGGCCACAATGAAAAAACAAAGTAGAGAATTACAATTGTTTGGTTCAGAAAATTACACATCTGTAACATGCTAATAGTAATATAAACATGTGTACCAGTTATTTGTAGGTTAAACGGCAAGATTGTGATGAAAAGCTGGTAGGAATCCTTCTGGAATCCTATAAGCCCCCTTTGCAATCATCAACTCTCTACAACGCTATTGCTTTGATGTTTTTCTTTTAGCTTGTGTAGCAGTCCACAGACTGTATAACACTGAACATTTTGAGAGTATTTCTGTCTGTAAGTGTGTGCGACAAGAGAGAGAGAGAGAGAGAGAGAGAGAGAGAGAGAGAGAGAGAGAGAGAGAGAGAGAGAGAGAGAGAGAGAGAATACAAACATATGAAGTGTGAGGGAGAGACACTGTGTTCTGCATGCAGGGAGTGTGTGCTAGTGTGTGTGTGTGTGTGTGTGTGTACATGTGTGTCTCCTGGGTTGCAGTGTGTGTGGGAGTGTTATTGAGAGATATTTTTAATGCTGTGTGTCAGCTCTCATCTCCCACTGCAAGAGCTGTTGAAGGGAGCGGAAAGACATTTCCAACACAAATACGATTTAACCACACTCGCCTGCATGCACATGGAAACACATGTTTTAAAAAATCCCTTTTTGACACAGCAACACGTTTCAGCTTTGAAACAAAAAGAGAAATGCCCCGAGAATGTCGCAGTTGTAAACTACAATTAAAATATGAATGTGACCATTTGAATCGAATTCCCGGCAAGCCCATCAGGGTGTGAACACATAACTGAAGTAACCTGACTGAAGTAAAATAGAAGAAAAACAAAACTAACCAATAGGCTGCTTCAACCACCCCCCCCTCCGAGTCCGAAACAGGAAGCTTTCTATTTAGCCGTCATGGGTGCCTCTCAGCCATTGGACGACGCTTAAGTACCGCTTAAGTCATGCACACAGGTGTACACAAGTTCCTCACCCTAATGGTTTTCTTTCCCGCTGTCACGTTTAGTATCCCATAAGACCGTCTCTTGCCTGCACTTTGAAGCCCATGGAGGGATTAGTCTCATCCTGGTGGGAATACACACCAGGGTCTCTACAGGGAACCTGCTAAATAGAGCTCATTCCCATTTCCCCAGTGGGCTATTAAAAAGGCTTATTGTCTCCCAAACACATGAAAAAGGTTAATGTCACGTGGTTCACCATGGTCCAACCTATGTGTTTACTGAGGGCTTAAGAAGAAACGTGATGATAATCCAAGGTGTGATGGCTATCAGAGTTAAGACTTTTGATTTTGATTGATCCATCCTTTGAGCGTGGTGTTATAGCTTCATTTATTGGTGAAGGTGTCTTGAAGCAACTTGGGTAACGGGGGGGGGGGCATTGGACCTGGCCATGGCAATAGCCTGGGTAACGCAAACTCAGGCATCAAATATTCGACGGCACCTGAGAGAGTATGAAACTCGCCCCCCCCCAACTATTTATTTCACCAAGGCAGCGCAGTTGAAACTCTATCTTCCTCTGAGCACGGACAAGTTCTTATTTCCTCCCAGTGTTACACTCTTGCTTTCAAACAGATCATCGTGCGGCACATCAAATATTAAAAGACCTTTGTGAATTATTGATGTCACTCAGTGTTTGTAGATCTTAGCTCTCAGCTGGCATGATATGAGCTTATGAAGGGGGGGTCAGTGATAGGCTGAACTGGCCCTGCGGTGGGGCGAATGGGAGCGGGCCAAACGTCTGACCTCTGACATTGGGAACACTGTTGTACGAGCAGAAAGATGATCATCATGACATTGACAAATCAGACCTTTCACCTAACAAATCAAATCTTCAATTGGGGACAGACATAAAGGCCTACTTTGATATTATTCCAGCTTTCATGACCTGTGTATGAGTTGCAACCTGTACGAGCACACTGACACACACACACACACACACACACACACACACACACACACACACACACACACACACACACACACAGAGCAGCTGTTAATATTAAAAAAGGGGGGGGGGGCACAGGAGACCCAAGCGGAAGTGTGCTTAGAGGTGCTGTACAATAAAACACCCTGTTTTACTTTGTCACTTTAAATGAAATTACTCTGACGTTTATTATAACATGTGCTGACTACAAAACAGACGTTGGTTAAAGGAACCCCGGAGAGAGAACCATAGGCTATGTCTGCTCCCATTGCACTGGAGCACACTGAGTGCTCTTGTGAGGCTTCCTTGCTTGCTTGCGTCTGGGCGTCTCTGGAACCCCCAGGGTTGGTAATGTGATGATTAGCATAAGCATAATGAGCTAAATGTTAGCTGCTGCCTTAAACCACTGCTACTCAGCCGTAGGGCCAACCTGACTTCCAATGAGCAAACAAACTGGGGACTGGAGGGGAAAGACATTATTTATATAAGAAGGGTAATGGACTGGTATGGCTTTTCATTTCAAATGTCATTTTCTTCTTTTTAAATAAGCTACATTTGGCCCTCTGTCTAAAACATAGTATTTCATCCTCCAGAACCCGCCCTCCTAGCCTTTAAAAAGCAAACACAAAACAACCCAAAACACACAAATCCCCCTGCAGCATGTCAGCTTGTGTAAAGGTGATGCAGAGAGAGAGAGCTTTGAATAACACATTAAGATTGACCTGTCACATCAAATCTCCCTCCCCTCTCTCTCCACCTTTCCTCCTACCAAACCCCCACCTCCCCCTCCACCCCGTCTCTGTCCCTCTCCCTGTCTCAATCCCGCCTTCTTTTTCCTTAATCTCTCCTATCTCCTAGCCCCTCGCTTCCCCACCTTCATCCTGCAGCGCGATGGTCAACAGAGCTCCCCCTGCTCTTAATTCATCCTCTGGGAGAGCGTTGAGGACGTTCAACGTAAACAGTGGGGCACTGAGAGGCTTAAGAGGGCTATACATAGAATGATAGAGCAGGAGAGAGGAAGACGGAGAGCGAGAGAGAGAGAGAGAGAGAGAGAGAGAGAGAGAGAGAGAGAGAGAGAGAGAGAGAGAGGGATAGCGTTGCTTACGGAATAAAAAAAAAGCCTACCAACCGTGGGGGATTAGTGGTTCCCCGGAGGATTTTCACTCCTAACGCCCAATCTGGAGCGGCTGGGTGAAGCACCAGCCAGAGTCATCTTAATTCAGTTAAGCTCTGCCACACGGGCACACACACACACACACACACACACACACACACACACACACACACCACACACACACACGGTACAATTGAGTTGGTGAAGAGTCTCAAAGGAAGGACTTAAGGAGAATGAGCATTGGACTACAAAAGTCAGAGAAATCTTTGAGTGATGACTGATGAGTTTACCTATGGGTGAGTGACTTTACAACCGTTCAGCAACACACGTTTACCAGAAACGCACGCGCACACAGACACAGACACGCACACAAACAGCAAAGTGACTCATTAGCAGCAGATTACTCAGCACCTGAGCCTGCTAGGCTTGTTAAACAACAACCCTGTGCCGTGTACAGTAGAACAAGCACGTACACGAAATACACTCAGTCTTACTCACACTCCCCAAACGACTAACGTCTTATGATCAATTCTCAAGCACCACCCATTAATTCAAGTAATCCAAAACCTATAACGCCTCAAGATCAACACCTTTTTAATCCTTTATAAACAATAAGTATATGAACACAGGCAGGCACACACAAACACACACACACACACACACACACCCTGGTGAAGGTGTGAAAGTGTGTGTTGGAGGTGTCTATCGTGTGCTTAGGTACCACAGACGCTATGGTGATACACTACATGTTAGTAACCTGCTGCCAGTAAATAGAATCTGTGTGTATGCACATGTTTTTTTGTGTGCATGTCTGCATGCATGCATGTGCGTGCAGAGCAGACGTGTAGAAACACACGCATCACCCCGACAGGGTGGATTTACTCTAAACCCGACATCATCTAGTCTGTTCAATGATTGGTGCAAGCCCTCCTCACTGGTCTCAAATGGCTTTTTATAATCATAAACATAAAGAGGTATCATAAACCTTTATATTTAAAACTTATGTAATGTAGTGACTTGTATTATGCGTTCCAGACAAACTATGAGTAGACAAACAGACATGTGTGAATAACACTTCAATCTGGTTGCCTTCTCACCAAGAATAGATTAAATATACATTTAGGCTGCACATGGATTAAAAATCAATAGGAGTGTGTATAGTGATGGAAGGAGGTGGCTGTCTGCCCGGTTTCCCCAAAGATAATTCTCTTTTACACTCTGTCAGGGGAATGAATAAAATATGGCCCTTCCGTTTTCTAAGAAGGGCAAGGATTCACTAATTGGAAATTCTTTCTGCTGATCAGCGAGCAGAAATGAAAGGCATTACACAGGGGTAACACACACACACACACACACACACACACACACACATTCAGCATCTGCCTCCAGGTCTTTCAGGTGTCACCTGGAGGAGAAGTGGTAACACTCTTTATACGTACATAGGAGAGAGTACTGTAAATACACTATTAATAAATGTTTTCGCTGTTTTCGCTGCATTCTGATTCTTCACAGACAGGCAGCAGCAGCAGAACTATGAGAGCTCAAACATGTGCTCTAGGGGGGTGGATATATTTGTCAAATAGTAGTGATTTGTAGTGATAGTAGTGGTTTGTGCACAATAAAGCAGACGGAGCGTTAGTTAAAATCTGCCACACGTTTCCAAGAAATAAGACACACACACACACACAAAGTCTACCCCTCCCACAGCTAATAAACCAGTTGGTGGGGGAGGGGGCAGTAGGGAAGGTTATAACCAGTCCTTCCTGTGGCTGACAGTGATGCAGTGATATTGATGGAGATATTTACTGTAATCCTTGGCTCCGCTGGCCTTGGCCGAAGAGGTGAAGGGGTCATAATTCCACTGGTGAGTGCAGCGTTGCATTCTGGGCTGGCTGAATGTTATCTTTGCGCGGTGCACAACAACCCAGTGCTTGTAGGACAGTGCGGCGGCGAAGCTGCCGAGTGACCACTGTGAGAAAGATACAGGGATACAGGGACCACTAACTCCTCACAGTGCCTCTAAAGGCGCACTCACACTAGGCAAAGTTGCCCTGCACCGTACTCAAGTACGATTGCCCCGCCCCCCCCCACTGTCACACTAGGCAATCTGTACCGTGGCCTGAGCACACCTCTCCGAAGTGTACTGAGGCCACAGAATAACTGTACTTGAGTACGGATGGCGTGCTCACACTAGCCAAACGATCTAGACTTTAGGGGGCAAACGTACTCGGGCACAGGTACAGATGGCCTAGTGTGAGTGCGCCCTAATGTCCTAAACCAGTTTATTCATGGGAAAACAGACATGCTGCCATATGTGCACGTATGTCCCTGATCAGTCATCTTCTGGTGCCTCCTTTTTTTGCCCTCTCCTTTCCCTTTCTTCTCCTCTAAACCTGAACTTTCTCTCTGACAGGTCTGGGCAGTGCCACTCAGATTGGTGTGAAATCCCCGCTTAACAGGCGGGAAATGGGCTATGTTATTTTTGGAGCACCGTCATAGGGGACCGTTAGACCATCAGCCCCTCTCTAATGAGCAGGGTGATGGGAGGGGTCGGGTGAAGGTGGAGGAGGAGGTTGAGGAGGAGTTGATGGCGGGCGCACGGGGGCTACACACAGACGACGCATATACACATGTGACCGCAGAGATGAGAGAAGGCACGGAGAGGGACAATGTGACTGGTGGCCAAGCAAGCAGATTAGACGGACAGAGGGTCTGTAACGGCAGAGAGGGAATGTGGGTTTGCATTCGCAGGCGTTTGATTCCCCCCTGGACCCCTTTTAGAATTGCTTATTGATAGTAACCTGATTGGACAAAAGTCAGTGCAAATGTGCATTTATACCACTGGGCTGACTGCGTTGAGTCAACAGGACGGGACCGAGCCTGTATACCTAGTACACACAGTTCAACCTCAGCTTGAGATGATAAGGCAGACAGTGTTAAAACAATCCAATTTGGTTGTTTCACAAATGCAGAAAATGATCACCAATTGATTGCCAGGTTATACTCATTATTAATGGTTAATTATTTTAAAGTCCCTATGGGTAATCATTTTTAGAAAACGCACACAGCTGTAGACACGATTTAATGAGTCTGGCTTATGTAACAAGAATTGTTTATTTAATTTAGGCTCCATGTTTTTTTTTTCTTTTCTTCTTTTCTTCTTCAGTGTGTTTTTTCATTTGAACAAGTAACTCAAAAGATGGCTTAACTTTTCCCAGGCTAAACCTTCAAAGTACAGGGATCCAGAGCGATATAACAAAGATAGGCTAAACACTGCCCCCTACTGTCAGTTTAACACCAATAAGCTAAACACTGACCCCTACTGTCAAAGCAGTACAATGCTGTTTGATTTACATTGGCACAAAACCCTCTTTAAAATGTTTAAATTGTATGCTGTATGCTGAAGCTTGCGCATGAACACATTCTGTCACTTTACAACTGCTGGATCTGTTCTGCACACACACAGAAACATATGCCAATGTGCTAAATCTTCTAAGTAAGACCACCCAAATATTCTGGTTTAATCAATGACTAAATACAAAGGCTTTGTATTTCTGTTATTTTAAACAACATAATTACTGTGATCACTAGGGATGGGTATCGAAAACCGGTTCTTGTTGAGAACCGGTTCCGACTGTTTTGATTCCTTGGAATCGTTTGCCAGTTTTGCAAATGATTCCCTTATCGATTCCGAGCGGGCGCGAATGACGTATTTGCCACAGAATAACTTATCTTGTATTGTATGTTGTTAATTTCTACATACAAGAATATTTATTTTATTATTATTATACCTCAAGACAGTTTGTAAAGTCATCATGTTACTTCTAACTGAACTAAAGTTGATTCTAATTGACCTGTTTGTTCTCCTTTTTTCCAAATGAGAATCGATAAGAGAATCGATAAAGAACCGAATCGTTTAGCAGAATCGAAAATGGAATCGGAATCGCAAAAATCTTATCAATACCCATCCCTAGTGATCACCCTACTAAAAACATTGTTGTTACTTAATTGAGCTTGAACAGCCAAAGCACTGGTTTGGATAAAACATCAAGCCGATGTTGCTAATCAATGCAACATGTGTCATGTTTTGTTTCCGTCTTTCTTAGGTTTGGTTTGGATGTCTGGTATATGGTATAAGTGCCGTAAAGTGAAATCCATTCAACATGTGCTGTACGAATCAGGCATGAGGTATGGACAGGTAGTGACAGTTCCCCAGGGCAATCAACACCAAAATGTTGGATTCTCCATAAAGAAAAATCTAGATTTAAGATGAGCCGTTAACGTGGATCATAGCACCCACCGCCATAAAAAAATAACTGAAAATAAATGGGAAAATACATTCATTGTTATGGTTGGTCGGTGTGTAAAGTGACCGGTAGCCAGGCCTCAATTTGCCTCAGACTGGTGGGGAGCAAGAGCAGCAGGCAGAGTGGTCCCACAGGGGCCATGGAAGTGGAACCTACAACAGTGAACAACATAACAATCTATAAGTGACACAACCGCTCTAACACAATCTAATGGCTTGAATTGAGACTCACTGAAATGCCATGGTGGCCGGTGTGTGCTCCATGTTGAACTCGGCCACAGGGACACCTCTGGCTGCAATTTGTGGGGCAAACATGGCCGCCGGATAGACTATGGAAGACGTGCCAACCTGCAGGGCACAACGTCCAGGGCAACGCGGTGAGATGGTCACAGTACTAGATGAGATGCATATCTACCATTAACTATTCAGTCATTTAGCAGTTTCTTTCAACGTGTGTTACTGAGGGTCCCGCAAAATACAATTATAGAAAAAAGTATAGCCCACGGGCCATATTTTTATTGCATTCTTGCAGTAATAATTGTGTTTAAAGGGGGCACTGGAACTCATTGCTCAACCACTGCAAGTGTATTCATCTTTTGTTTACCGTTGGTATATGAGGTGGTCCCCGAGAGGTCTTGGACAGTTTAGTGGTACATCTAAACTCAAAGGTTGGGAACCAGTGATTTAGCAGCAGTTCAAACAAAAGGGAGTTGTAGTGAATTCAGAAACACATTGCTAAGGTGCAAGGCGTCCTGCTCAAAGAGGCCTACAGGCTGTGTACGCTGAGGGTCAAACTGTCTGCTTCTGCATGATGTAAAATACTGGATGAACACCCTAGCCACCAACTAGTCTACAATGCCCATATTTATTGTTTACTGTAAACATCCTAATGGCGCAAGAAAGTTTACCAAAAGTTCACACAAAGGGGGAAAAACATGTCATGAGCGCTTAAAAGAACATGGTCCTCTTCCACCTCAAATGAGCTCACCACAAGGCAGAGATCACAGCAGTCCAGCTCTTCCTCCACTCTCTGTAGAATGTCAGAGTCCAGACTCTCTCCGAACCACACCACAGCAGGTCTGAGCAGACCGCGGCACTCTGCCTCCTCACACCTGGACCACACCCTCACACCCACATTCATATACACGTGTGTATTGTAATGTACAGCTATGAACCGTTAGAACATGTGTATACACTACCGTGGCAGGTCATTCACAGGGATCGCAGCGTCGTCAGTGTTGGGGTCAGGGGCACTGGGCAGACAGAGTGGAAAGGTTAGCAGAGGCTCCCAAAACCCAGGACGTCCCCATGTTGATCTGATTCGAGTGGAGAAAAAAAAAAACCCACTTACCCTTTGCCCTCCAGGGCAGCACAGATGGGGCTCTTGTGGTTGGCTGATTCATGGCCACAGCTCATGCAGCGCGTTTTAAATAAACTCCCTGGATTGATGGGAACAAAGAAAACCCATCAGTCGAGAGAGAGAGAGAGAGAGAGAGAGAGAGAGAGAGAGAGAGAGAGAGAGAGAGAGAGAGAGAGAGAGAGAGAGAGAGAGAGAGAGCTCACCATGAAGTTCCAGGACGTCTTTGGAGCCACCCCGCCGGTGTAGTTCGTCGATGTTCTGGGTGACTAGGGTGACCTTGCGGCCCTCTGTGCAGAGCCTCTCTTGGCACTCTGCGATGGCCCGGTGGGCCGCGTTGGGGGTCTTGGTCAGCATGACCTCTCGGCGGTGGTGGTAGAACTCCCAGACCCGCGAGGGGTTCCTGGAGAAGGCCTCGGGGGTGGCCAGGTGCTGATGGGGTAGCGGGAGGTAGCGAAGGACGACAGACGCAAGATGGAGAGATAACATGATGAATAGGAAAGAGGAGGTGTATTTAAACATGCTAATGCGTGATTATATTATTGGAGCTTATGTTGAAAATATTATTATTATGGGGTCAGAGTTCTTAAGCACACAGGTTAATTGGGTTACTGTTTGCCAAGTTGTAAAAATCTTTGCGTCCATGGCCCAATCTCACCACAACCCAGTGACTTAATTGTCCCCACCGGATCACTAAAAGCGTTCATAACGGACTGGAAAGCTCGATTTTCATACGAGACACTGGAAAAGTGTACCCAGATCAGTAGGTTCAAACTTGTTCGATGGTGGCTTACCTGTGCTTGCCACTTCCTCCAGTAGCCGCCTGCACCTCTAAAGGTGGGGACCCCACTCTCAGCACTCACCCCTGCTCCGGTCAATATCGCTACATGCTTGGCCTTCGAGAATATCTCCCTGAACGCCGCCAAATCTAACACATAAACGCATCACACAAACAGCAGCAGAGCATAGCAGTTCATTTATCAAATAAAGTCGTACATTCCACAACACCAGTGGACATGAACGTGTACAGCAAAAGGGTTGATACAGACACCGTACCTGAACTAGGGTGGCTCATGTCTTGATCACCCCAGGGTGTCTTAGCCGGGACCAAAAGGCCACGTGCTGCCGTGGCTCTACAGTAGAGGTGTCGGACGAGCATTGGATTCACTGTGGTGGAGAGTGATATTGATAGGTCGTTTGGATTCACTGTGGTGGAGAGTGATATTTATAGGTCGTGACCGCTGGGTGTCGTTTGGAAGGACAACGGGACACTTGTCACTCGACCTAAGCTGAGCAAACACGGTCATATAAAGTTTAAGGCCATTCACTACTTCGTGGGGATTCCGCACACTGGTGGAGGACCATTGAATGTTACAAGTTGATAGCAACCTTTTGCTAACGTAAGAAGCTAGGTGGCTGATAACAACAACAGTAGCGTTGGCAAGAAATGAGAGTGAAATGAAACGCTTGCATGTATTAATATATGAATGCCATTCAAAAATGTTATACCTTGGTTTGTCAAATAAAATTACCTTTGCAGATTCCCTTGCTGATGTTGTTTTCCGAAGGAAAACGGATATGTTTCGGTTCAGGCAATTGAACCAATCCAAGCCGAAAGCGATGGAATTAACAACTCCGCTTGCTCAAGCAAACATATATGTGGCCACCTGGTGGCGGTGTTTCTCTATGATACAATTATTGTCAAATCATTCAAGAGTTTTACGCTTTATTAATTTAAAACTTACACAATTTACTTAAAATGCATCGCTATCCATGTTCAGACAATCGTTATTTATTTATATGTTATGAAGGAGGCTATCGAAATGTAAGTAATCGAATGCAGGACATTCGATTACACCCCCCCCCCCCCCCCCCCTCTCTCTCTCTCCTCTCTCTCTCTCTCTCTCTCTCTCTCTCTCTCTCTCTCTCTCTCTCTCCCTTTATTCCTCTCCTGTCACTCGCTCCAGTCCTCCCCCCTATTCCCAACATCATCTCATCATCATATAGCCCGCCCTTCCTATACCGTCTGCCCGGCTGCATGTGTGTGCGTGTGGCGGCGCCTTATCTCGCGCAGTCCCGCCGTTCGTTCAGCCTGTGGTCGCCGCCCGCTTTGCCGAATATGGCGGCGGCTCCAGAAGACGGGGTGGACCGTAGACCGATTCGGAGGGTTCGGTCCAAGAGTGATACGCCTTATATCAACGAGGCGAGGATCTCTCTGCACCTGGAGACAGGTAGGGCACCAGGATGAGCACGCATGACACCCGTTCTGTCAGCGGCGGCTGTGTAGTCCCGAAAAACGTCTGCGATGGAAAACCCATTTCGTTCCGTTTTGGACGTTTCGGTGTTGCCGAATTGAGTTCGGTTGACACATAGAAACATGACTGTGACACAGCGTGCAGGTCTGACGTTATTGTCGGTGCTGCAGAGCTGCGCCTTTGTGACTACGCTACACAGTGACTCATGCATTGTGAGATCTATTTTTTTTTTTTGCACAGCTCTTCAAATAGACATTGGCATGTTTTATGTAAGGGACATTGGGCTAAAGGTTTGGCCTATACACCTGCTATCCATCCCGACCAAAGGCTACAGTGAAAGTGACGCGAACGATAAGTTATTGTCTCTCTTTGTTGCCATGGCCACCACCATGCTATGTTGTCTTTTAAGGAAGAATAAAGTATGGAAATAATAGGTATTCTATTTTGATTAGGACCGCGGTTTGCTGTTTATACAATGCCCTAATATAACAATGCCCTGGGTCAGTTCTCTGAGGATGAGAGCAACGCCGAGTCACGTGCGGAGCTGTCCACAATGCATCGGTGCTGAAAATGGAACCGCGCAGAGAACGCTGACAAACCGTCGATGCACACGTACATCCTTACCAACTCAGAGCATTTACGTTCGATTGTAACCCTAAAACAATACTGTGATTACAGTGTAAAAACTCGCCATGGGATATTTATAGCCATGAAATAGGTAGGCTATAGCTCTCCATATCAAACTCTTCCCAACTGTTAATGTTATATGCTTCCAGAGTTCCTTTCTTGGTCAAATAAATCATGCAAAAATAGCTGTCGCCATTAAGCTGCTTGAGAGCCAAGCTAAGCCATTTTTAAAACAGGCCCTGGTGATATAATTCCTGAACCTTTATTAAGTAGGCCTATACCATTTATCAGGAATCAGGTTTGATTGGACAGAGCTTACATATCACACGCATGCAGCTTTCTCCAACAGCCCTCTTTGGCCTATTCAAGCCCTGTGAATCAGTCCTCACATCCTCCCACACATCATCACTCTCTATTGTCCAGGCTTTCAGTAGCTCCACGAAATCCCATAGCATTACACTATTAGACAACACGATACTCTGAATGGACCTCTTGCGCCCAATTCACTATCAGCCTGGGATTAAAGATGGGTTTTCCTATGACGTTTGTCCATACACAACAGGCAGATCATCTCCAAACAATAAAAATATGATCAATGTAGGTGTTGCTTGTTGTGTTCCCTCTCCACCTTGCCTCCGTTCATGTTGGGCCAATGGTATAATTCCACTGTCTAGCTGTTGGGGCTTATTCAGAGTTTATTCTGTCACCATCACCGAAACCATAGACCCACCCACTCCCTTGTTTACCATACATGCTGTTAGTGTAGCTGCTGCCCTTTTGCATAAACCCATCCCACTCTTTTCTTTGATGTGTGCTGATGTTGTCATTCACAGTGCACACACACACACACACACACACACACACACACACACACACACACACACACACACATACAGACACACACACACACACACACACACACACACACACACACACACACATGCATACAGACACACACATGCATACACACACACACACACACACACACACACACACACACACACACACACACACACACACACACACACATACAGACAGACACAACCACACACATACACACACACACACACACACACACACACACACACGTATACACACACACAGGGTCATCCGGGGTCAGTGTGGGCGTATGTGTGTGTGTGCGTGTGTGTTGCTCTGTTGTTGAGCATGACCTGCAAACCCTAAATAGGACAAAAGATTTCCGTTTGGTTTTTCCAAATATGTGAAATCAGCTCACAATCTGCCACAACGTTATGCATTGTTCACTACTACACAATTAATCATGGTATTGATCAACAAAGGATGTCATCATAATATCAACTCGGAAAGTCTTCCAATTTGTGTACACAAAAAACAACAATCACGTTGCTAACGATGCTCTCATCCAAACAATGATCTTACTAACCCCCCCCCCAAACACACACACACACACACACACACACACACACACACACACACACACATCACTGGCAGAGGGTAGGCATAGAAGTGGCCGATGATTGTGGAGTGGGGGATGATAAATAGAGAGAGACAGTAACACAGACTAGAGAGAGACTAAGAGACTAGAACACTGGTCAAATATGTGTTTGTGTGTAAGTGTGTATGTGTGTGTGTGTGTGTGTGTGTGTGTGTGTGTGTGTGTGTGTGTTGTGTATGTGTGTGTGTGTGTGTGTGTGTGTGTGTGTGTGTGTGTGTGTGTGTGTGTGTGTGTGTGTGTGTGTGTGTGTGTGTGCACCACATGTGTTTGTTTGTTTGTGTGTGTGTGTGTGTGTGTGTGTGTGTGTGTGTGGTTAAGCTCACAGGCTATATCATGCATATTCATTTCATCCACTGTCCTCTGTCCTTTGCCCTGAAAAATGATGCGTCCTGTATCCAGGAGCCAGACTTTGAACAGAGAGCAGCCTGGTACGGAATACCAAAGCAGACGCAGGAAGTTGAACACTTACTTAAGTACTTAATCTGCCCTACTGCCTCCCACTTGAAGCTACCACTGCTGGTTTAGTGGGAGGGAAAAGGTAGAGGGAGGTGTGTACATTTTTAACAAAAAAAGCTGGTCCTTGTCTGCCAGAAAAACACCTCAGCCAACAGAGGCTTATGAGTAATTGAAACCCCAATTTCTCTCTCTCTGTCTGTCTGTCTGTCTGTCTGTCTGTCTGTCTGTCTGTCTGTCTGTCTGTCTCTCTCTCTCTCTCTCTCTCTCTCTCTCTGTCTGTCTCTAGTCATCGTGTTAGTAGGATGTCACAGTATCTCTGTTGTACCGGGTGGTGCCAATCACCTATCACAACTTATCAGCTGTCAGCATAAAGGTGTTCCGGGGACATGCAGGAGACGGAAAGTGAAGAGAGAGAGAGAGAGAAAGAGAGAGAGAAAGAGAGAGAGAGAGAGCGAGAGGGGGGTAGGAGGAGGAAAAGGACAGGGAGGTGAAGGAGAGAACCCATGACTCACTTGCATGTGATTTTCCAAGTCTCACACGCACACATTTTTTTCACACTCAGGCATACACACACACACACACACACACACACACACACACTCACACACACACACACACACACACATATACACACTCAGGCACACACACACACACACACACACATATACACACACAGGCAAACACATACACGCGCCCCCCCACACCACCGCCCCCTATCCTAGGGCTCTGTGCTCTTGTCTCTTAGTATTAATGCAGCAGCCAGAGGCAGGAGGCGGAGCAGCGTTGTGGGCGGTACACATTAACTCAAGAGTATGCAGTAAAAGTAGTGAAGGAGATGAAGGAAAGGTGAAGTGAACTTTGGAAAAAGGTGAGAAGCAAAACAATGCATGGATATCAGTTGGTAAATGCCTAACCTACTGGGGCAGTAGCGTTGGGTTGTTCACCAGGAGCCCGTGTAGGCTATCTCTGACTCTCTGGTGCAGCTGGTCCCTATCTGAGTCCACTAAGGGGCAGGTTGTTAAGTCCAGGAGTGAGGCACAAGGCTTACCCCCCTGCCGTGGAGCCAATTAGAGAGAACCTTCCCGAAAAGGCTGCATGCTCCTCTCTACTTCCGTCTATTTTTGATGCTTCAAGAGAAGAATAGTTCACATATGTCTTTCCGCTTCGTCAGTGTGTCTACTTAAGAATCAAGACTCTTCAATAGCTAGCAAGATGAGTCAGTCAGCATGATTTGATCTGTTTGAGAGAGGGGTTTAGTTAGTGAGAGGAAGTTTAAAGGCTAACTGGAGTCCATTTGGAACTTAGAATGACAGCTCCACACTGTCTCAATAGCAGACCAGGGCATTCATTTCGCGGCGGGCCCCCTACTATATCTCTGTCAGCTTCTGGCTCTCGGGTTAAGATGCTAAATTAACAACACCATTCAGACACAGGGAGAATTAATGGCTTGCACTCATGCAGACCAACGGTAAAGACCGGAGTGGGAATAGGAGTCTGAAGCAGACGTACCAGCCGTGTTCAGTGGGGCAAGGTAACCTGTCTCGCTGCTCTTTGAAGAAGTAACTATAGAAGGTCATCATGACAGCAACTCTGTGAGAGTGTATACCTGACCATTCAGCCTTGCTAATCGATAATCAATAGAATTCCATGACGCATGTTTGGCCAACCCTGATGTTTCCCCTGCACTGAACAGTAAATAAGCGTTAACCCCGACGAATGAATAGCCTGGTGAGTCAAGCTGCAACTGTGGTGCTGCTATCGAGCCACGCTTTTCCAAATGGTCAGTACAGTCAGCTTTATAGTGGCGTTGACACCAGACCATCCCAGACACATGAACCCCCTCACCCACCGGGCTTGGCTGGTTGTCAGGGCCCTGCGTGGAGCAGGGCTGCGCGTGTGACTGAATGTGTGTCACTATGCTCTCACTTAATGAATGACATGTCGTGGTGAACCACTGCGCCATGGAGCGGTGTGGTTTGTGTCCGTTGGCTTTTTCTGACTTTCTCTTTTTTTAACCTCTATCATCTCTCCCCTTCAAATGAACCTCACTGGGCACCATGTTTTTCCCGCTCTATGCTATATCGCCTTATAAACACACTGCTTTGAGTTATGTTTGAGTGTGTATGTTCATGAGATGGTTCCCCTGTGCACGTGTATGTACATTATAGTAACTCACTCTGTACATATGCCTGGCTTTTTATTTTTATTTTGTGCATGATTGTCTGAGAAACTGTAGTTCTATCGATCAGAATCCCACACACTTATGCCCACCGTTTCTCGGATCTTGCTCGTCCTTCGTATTTATGGACGCAGCAACACCTGAAGAAGGCTATTGATCCACGCTTCATCAAAATGGGGTGGAGAGACAGGTGTACTGGTGGAGAAGATGACTCACTCATCTTGTTTAGATGGTAAACCAAGACTACTACAAGGCTTGACCCGTTGTCAAATACAGATACAACTGCCTTTGACTCAAACATCCAGCCACCTTAGCAATCCCGCCACATCCTTGAGCTGTGAACAAAGCCTTCAGTATATACTGCACATCTGTATGTATGAATAACTCCAGGTTTAGTATTTTTCCCTTTGCATGTTCTCTGATGTCTCAAACTAACTGCGGCCCAACACAGAGAAAGGGGTGCTTTCACACTCAGAGCGTGTTCCCAACTCTTTCATCTTGTGATATGCAGCACTGTCACTGCCATGGTTCAGTCCACGTGGAATTGAAGAGGCTGCTCCTTGTCTTGATCACTGTCATGTAAAACACATGCAAACATATGCATACTATTTGTACAATAATTACACCTATATATTGAACCTCATCTCTTATGGCACGGACAGATTCCTTTATTTACTTTTGTTGTTTTTTCGGACATTCAAATGTATTAAGGCTATTTGGGAAATAAAATGTAATAAGCATTATTGTGCTATGTGAAAAATGACATGACAAGATTTATCATAATGAGGCTGTGCTTTGGATATGGCGGTGGCGATATAATACACCTCACCTAATACACCTAATACACCGGGTTAACTTTCTGCCTGCATAGTCATCTCTAACACGCGACTACCATCTGCTGGTAAAGATGCGTAATTGCAGTGCTTTGATAATGGTTTTGTAGAACAACAATGTTGTATTGCAATTGTTAGGCATCCAGCTATGTTGTGTGGTGATGATATCCGAGAGCCATATATTGGCTCTCGGATGTTATATATAACATATTTATTAATTGAATATAAGTCAGTGTTACCTACACGTTTATGTGTAGTTCATAATTTAGAATATCAACACAGTATATTGTCCCAATGCGCTACAAACCCATTGGCTGACGTCAGTAATCTATGCACAATAGCGAGCTTGGATTGGAGCGGACCCTAGGGTCCACTCCGTTTCAACCCTCCCTCCAACAGGGGTGACGGGATTATCATAAACGGGTCGCCAAACCCTAGTTCATTGCTAATATGGCGGGTATTGGAAGTGATGTTATGCGTCCATGGTATGAATTAGGATCTCCGATCGATGCGTGTTCTCCATCAGTTTTCACGTCAGAAGAGAAACCGAAGAAAAAACGAGGGTTTTGCCTGGTTCGTATGAAATCTCGTAAGCAGCAACAACAACAACAACATCAAGAGCCACAACCCACTGCAAATAACAACAACGTGCCGTTCAATATCCACTGCCAGATAGGCAAAGAGATAAAGCACATATGCAACAAATGCCGTAGCGCGGACCCGTTGGAAGGTGAGGGAAATTAAGTTGAATATCCATCCGTAATGTGCAGACAGAGACTTTTTCCATCTCTCGGTGACCGCTCCCTTGATCATTACCTCAGCCTTGCCACCTAAACTGTTAACATGCACTTCTGTACAGCAAAGACGCAGCAGTGGGCACTGAGAATACATTAGGCGACCTGCTGTAGGCTCTCTATAATGACGCCCTAGTATTCACATACCCGTTTCCAATTTTACTTTGCGTAGTGCGGTTTTAACATTTTTCAGTAATCCTATTTCATCTACAGGTCCCCTTCCTTAGTCGACTATTCCCAGGGAAGTGTCGTTTGATAAAAGTACAATATAATAATACCATGCAAGGGATCTGAGTGTAGAGTGGATGTGAAGTTTTGACAGAACTGACCGTTGCGTTATATATATGCGTTATATAGTAACACATTCGGTCTCTTGTTTTGGTTCACACTGGCCCAAGCCAATCCAATTAGATTTCCAAATTCGAAGTAAACTGGTCTATAAATATTGTACAAGTAAACACTGCTTTTGCACCAGCAGTAGGCCTATGTGGCTGTCTTTTCAGGGCCCTGGTGTAGTGGTAGCAAGGTTGGCGTAATGGGAACTGCAGTAAACCTTAAAATGGAAAAATATACTATATGCTTTATGGAATGAACAGTGTGATTACTTTAGAAGCTGTTGGTCCTTTCCAGCAAGCAGCCAAAGGAAATAAAGTCAGTAGGAGAGTGGAGAAGGCACAACATGAGCAATTGAGAGCAATTGACAAATGCATTCCCTTGCTTCTCTATCTCTCTGTCCTCTCCACTGACTCTTCAATGGAGGAATGAGCTTGCAGTCAACACCAGGGCAGTTTAATCTTGACTGTTATTATCCATTTGTTATCAACATTGTTTGGGGACTTTAATGTACAGTGGCTTTTAACACGACAACAAACGTAGGTATTGCAACCTCAAAGACACGCTGTGCGAAACCAGCGGCCCAATGAGGTCATGTAATGTGATTTGTGCTCACTGGGTTGTGTTTAGATTAATTGGATTAGAGGGGTAGATTCTCTTTAATCCTCAAGCTGTGTGTTTGTGTGTGTGTAGCTGAAGAGGTGGAGCGGCTGGCGGCCATGCGCTCGGACTCCCTGGTGCCGGGGACGCACACGCCTCCCATTCGCCGGCGGAGCAAATTCGCCAACCTGGGGCGCCTGTTCAAGCCCTGGAAGTGGAGGAAGAAGAAGAGCGAGAAGTTCAGGCAGACCTCTGCTGGTGAGTGACGCTGCAGCACACGCTGCTGGGCACGACCACGCCTCTCACTCCGCTCTCAAGGGGACACGGTACTTCACAATAAGTAGTTTTTTGTTGTTTTTTTATTGCTGGCTGAGACTGAAGGATTTTTTTTTGCGGACAAACTTGTTTTAAAACAGTTTAAGTTTGGCCACTGAACATTCCCTTTAGTTAGGAACAGTAGGTTCTTTGTGGAGACAGGGGAAATCAGATCAAAATGAATCACGCCTGCCTTGCTTTTCTGACTTATCGCAAACAATGTTGGCATTGCTGCCATCTGCAGAGATTTTGTCAAGAGACAATATCTTTGAGGTGCAAGAAGTGCCCAAAAATATGTTTGGCAAACGTATTTTCTGCAATAAAGTGTGAAATGTGTCTGTCACTTCCTCCTCTCTCCTCTCCTCTCCTGTCTCCTCTCCTCTCCTCTCCTTGCCTCTCTTCTCCTCTCTTCTCCTCTCCTCTCCTCTCCTCTCCTGTCTCCTCTCCTCTCCTCTCCTGTCTCCTCTCCTCTCCTCTCCTCTTCTCTCCTCTCCTCGCCTCTCTTCTCCTCTCCTCTCTTCTCTTCTCCTCTCCTCTTTGACCCATCTTGGGTCAAGGCTCCATCGCTGTGTTCCACTACAACCGCCGTCTGCGCCCTAATCTTAATCCTATGGAATATGAATGTCTTATTGCCGCTTTCGGAGCTGGTGCGGTAATGAGGCTGAGTTGATGAATGGGAGATAATAAAGCTTCCCATGCTGACAGTGCGGAGAGGAGAGGAGTGGAGGGGGAAGGTGGCTGCAAGGCGACTGCAGACCCAGAGAACCAGTGTTCATGAGGACCATATAATGTAAGGAAGGATCAGCAGTGTTGGTGGTGGCTCTCCCAGGTCAGCTCCTGGTTCTGCACATATAAACCCAACAGATCGCACAGGCCAGGCTAAGTTCCCACTGGACTGCCCTATTGTTAAGCAGGAGGGGGATTAGCCTCTATATATGTCACACAGCGCACAAAGGTTGTGGTTTAAAAAAAATACCTTTTTCTCTTTGTTTGAAATGTACAGGTCATGGGTATGTTATTGCTTTATAATCTGTTATTTGAGCACAGGAAATATTTGAAAGAGAAGGAAGCCTTGTATATCTATGGATGGATGGAGGGATGGACATTCTGAATAATATAATAATTTTCAACTACAGTTGAGCTCCATAGGCTTTAGCAGCTTCATCGTTGCCATAATTCTATTTATATAATTGAGAGATAGTGTCACAGGCTCATTTGGTCCTTCCTTGCGGAGCCTGTCAATAATGGATGTACAAACATACAGATATGACGTGCTGACGCACATTATCCCGATGCGTATGTGATTGCCGAGCTCTAACCTACGTCACGTTGTGAAGCTAAAGATACTTTTGGTGTTGTTTCGTGTCAGGGAGGAAGCAGAACTCTCTTTCATCTCTTTAGTGCCTTATGTAGATTCTGTCAGAGCTACCCATATACGGTCACATTGTATGAACACATTATTGTCATAGCAGCAGCTCCCAGTATGCTACTTGTGTCTTAAGGTCACCTCTTAACTCGATCACAAAGGGCACAATAAAAATTAAAGAAACACAAAGGCCTTCAGCTGGAACTTATTTTGGCAAGCCAAGTTTGTCACACATAATGCAGAATGACTAGATTATAATGCCCAAGTACTGTTAAAAGTTAAATGTTTGAATACTTGTCATCTTTTAGTTTTTGTTTCTCTGAACGCTCAGCGCCTGATTTGAACATGAAGTGCGTGAGATGGTCTAACCTGACCTCTGGTTTTACAAAGGACACAAGAGTCGTGCATCCATCATATGTAGACAGAGCTGTAACTATGCTTTGCATATAATATATGTAGCTCGTTGATTGTCTATTGACCTTTGCCTGTCCTGTACATCTCCCCCAGTGTTGGAGAGGAAGATGTCCACTCGCCAGAGCAGAGAGGAGCTGATCAAGAAAGGTGTACTGAAGGAGGTTTACGAGAAAGGTGAGAGGTCAAGGGGAGGAGATCAGGAAAAAATGGATGGCAAGGGTTTTATTGCTTTCACTTATTATTTGTATTCACAAAGAATTCTTTGTATTCACTCATTCTTTCCCTTCACTCATTCTTTCCCTTCGCTCCATATGGCGTGTCTCCTCTCTCCCGGGTAGAGGGTGCTGGTGCAGCGGTGCGAGAGGAGGTGAAGATGGAGAACGGCCATTCCTCTCCACTCCTGGGGGCTGTCCCAGAGGGGGAGCGGGCGGAGCAGATGGAGGGAGCGGCCGTGGCCAGCGGTAGGCTTGTATAAGTATTCATTCGAAGATGGGATTGCTTCCTCTCATCTTAAAGAAAAGTCAGGCGCTTCCTCTCCCAAGATCGACAGCAGCAGCCACAGGAAGTTACGAAGAGAATTTGAGTTCTGATTAAATTTATAGGTGATTCGACGTACCACTGTAATTAATGAAGTACAGCTCTGCCGTAAGCGTAATCAACTATGACTTAAGATCAAACTGGGGGTTTGTGTGTTGAGTTGTTCTTCAAAGTGCAATGGCTTCCAAAAACGATTATTATTTGTTTTTCTATTCAGCCACAGGGGAGCTGCCGATGCCCGCGGAGGGCTTCACCA
This sequence comes from Micromesistius poutassou, assembly GCF_964030765.1. NCBI lineage: Eukaryota > Metazoa > Chordata > Actinopteri > Gadiformes > Gadidae > Micromesistius > Micromesistius poutassou. The sequence continues at coordinate 20,337,134 of NC_140279.1, read as the reverse complement.
AACACGACAACAGCCAGAAGCCCGGCCAGTCTGCCCCCGTCAAGAAGGTCACCATGTTCGCGCCCAACGACGTCACCGAGTCCATGCCACCAAAACCTACCACATTCCACAAACAGCCGCCAGCTCCACCGCCCAAACCCTTCAACAGGCTGCCCAACCACATGACCGGTGAGCCCGCGTCAAGGTCATCGTTGTCACATGCTCCTCAATTGAATCATTGTCCTGAATCGTCTCTACTTGAATGAAATTGTGGCTTCCTGAGCGGTGGACATGCACAAGTAGCAAGTTAGTGAGGGTTAAAGATGAAGGAAAATGTGTACATGTAACGAACTGTATATCTAAGTTAGGTTATTCTCATGGGTTTTCCAAGAGTGTGTGTGTGCGTGTGTGTGCATGCGTGTGTGGAGACGAAGAGCACCGCCTTAGTAAACCCCCCCCCCCGGCTCTCTCTGGGTACAGACGGCGCCCCCGTGAGGCTGCCCTGCATGTCCTCCAGGCTATCTCCTCCTCTACCTCCCAAGAAGCTCATGATCGCCGTGCCTGACTCATCGCCGATCGCCTTCCAGAAGTGCCACGTGCCGCTGGGCGGCCACTCCTTACAGTACGGCACCCTGCCGACCGCCCTGCACCCCCCCAGCCGCATCATAGAGGAGCTCAACAAGACCCTGGCCCTGACCATGCAGAGGTTCGAGAGGTAGGGGCCACACGTCCACCGCCGCCGCAATGCAACGGGGGCGCAAGATGAAAGCATCGCATCGCTGCAGTGGAGATTCTTGCTTCAGACACACAAGCAGGTGCAGTGTGATGTCACACAAGCAGGTGCAGTGTGATGTCACACAAGCAGGTGCAGTGTGATGTCACACAAACAGGTGCAGTGTGATGTCACACAAGCAGGTGCAGTGTGATGTCACACAAGCAGGTGCAGTGTGATGTCACACAAGCAGGTGCAGTGTGATGTCACACAAGCAGGTGCAGTGTGATGTCACACAAGCAGGTGCAGTGTGATGTCACAGCTGGCTCCCCGTAGCTGACCAACACATGACACGGTCGTGTAGTTTGGAGGGAGGTTTAGGCAGGTTGTAATCAGAAGGTTTAACCCTATGGCCGCCCTACTTTTACATTTGTAGTTTGGCACAAACAACAAAAATACTTGGAGACAAACCACACAAGCATATTTCTAAGGGCAGCCGTACTAGAAAACACAGTTTTCCTAAGTAACGGCCCATGTGAGTTCCGCTTTCACTCAAACATGTGCTCTCATTTGACCTTTGACCTAGGCCTGGGCAATAAAACAATGAATTATCGTATTGTGATAGACTTTTGATCAATATCAATATAAAACATGTTTAATAAATATCAATAAGAGACTGGACCACCGAATCTAGCAGCTGGGTTTGTTACACAAACACGGTTCCGTACTTATTTACAATATTTGAGTGGTTTTCATTGTTGTATCGACATTGGAGTATTTATCAATGAAGAACAGTGGAAGGTCGTATTAAGTGTTAAACAGAAGTGTTTACATCCAGCGTGGTGATTCCTAGTCTTTTTAGCTCATTAAAATGATCAATAGTTATTGAAATGGATCAATATGATCAAGTCATATCGTGATATGTCTTTCAGTCATATCGTCTCTGTCCCTATTCCCAGCTCCATGATGCACGCCGTGCCAACAGTGATGATCGATTGCGAGGACAATAAGGAAAACCTCCCAAACGAGGTGGACTACGGGGACCCGGGTTACAGAGACCAGGAGGACGAGGAGGACTACGACGAAGACGAGGAGGAGGAAGAGGACGAGGATGATGACGAAGAGGAGGATGATGAAGAGGAAGACGAGGCATTGTTTTCAAGTGAGTGTCGCTTTGTCTGTGTGTGTGTGTGTGTGTGTGTGTGTGTGTGTGTGTGTGTGTGCGGTGTCCTATCGAGATACAAGCGCTTTAGATAGCTTAGCCCTTTACCATGTATGTAGACTGTAATGAACACAATGAATGTGTAAACTGCGATCTGTACGTGAGTGAGTGTGAGTATGCACCGTCAAACCAAATTCTCAAAACTCGACAAGCAATGGGCTCTGCAGGTCATAACGAGAGCTGTGAATAATTGATTTTGAGGCCATTCCGTACACAAAGTGTTTTCTACTGAGCTCTGCGTGTTTCGTTCTGTGAAATGAGGGGAAAGTGGACAGTAGCCAGAAAGTAAACGCAAAAATTGCACCACCCAGTTCCCAGATCACTATTAGGGCGGTCTGATTTGCAGATCCTAATCATGGGTCCCTGGTGTGTGTAGGCTCGCTTGCAATGAAGGTGCTGAGGAAGGACTCGCTGGCCATCAAGCTGAGTAACCGACCGTCGCTGAGGGACCTGGAGGACAAGAACATCCTGCCCATGCTGTCAGACCAGCAGAGGCTGGAGTCCCGTCAGCAGATAGGCACAAAGCTCACCAGGTAGCACCAGGTTTATGGTCCTCACTGACACGGCCCCATAGTGATGTGAACACACTGATCCTAAATGAAAAGCTTTTTTACAACAACTGTCCTCGTGCACTGTAAAGAGATAGAGTGGTAGTGCACCAATAATCTTTTTTTGTTTGTCATGCTTGCTACTTAAGTTGGGGAATTTACACGTCCACTAAAAGTTAATTAGGGACCACTTTCCGGAAAACACCACTCTGAGTCATAATCCTTAAAAAGAATAATAAGTATAAAAAGATTTATTCTGGGGGATAGGAGAACACGAGAAACTGCAAAATATGTTCCATCATTCTCTTGGAGACAAACTGTGTTTAATTGTTGCTTTTAATTTGATTGTACAGCCGTTTATGAAGGACGCTATAAGATATTTTTTTGTATTTATTTAGTTTCTTTCTAAGAGACATGTCCTAACATAGACGTGTGCTTTATGCAGGCGGTTGAGTCAGCGGCCAACAGCAGATGAACTGGAACAGAGGAACATCCTCAAACGTGAGTATGACGGAGAGGGGGAACATGTCGGACTCACACTGGCTCCTGTATTCTCTATAGTGAACTCAATCTTTCTCTATCTTGGCCTCCCTCCCTCATGCACTCCCCCTCCCTCTAGCGCGCAATGAAATGGATGAAGAGGAGAAGAGGGAAATCAAGAGACACTTGACCCGAAAGGTAAATCGTGTTTAAGGGGCTAGCCTTTTTGATCCAGGTACACGCACGGTACACATATGGCATTGTTGGTGATCTGACTCCAGCCAGAACCACGCCCATGGTTGCCACGGAGACATGTTGGTCATCTGACTCCAGCCAGAACCACGCCCATGGTTGCCACGGAGACATGCGCTTGTCCTCGGTGACCGTCTGTTTGAAATACGATCTGTTATGTCTCATGTCATCGAGTGGTGTGAGAGGATTTCCTTCTTTGATTCTCGGATCCCTCCGGTCAGACGAGAAAATGTTAACCTCCGTGATGAGATTCACTCAACACACACACTACTAAACGCATTATTAGAGGAGGAAGTCACTAGCCGAAGTGTGTATCGTTGGGCTGATAGCAAATAACAAAATGAAAAGCAACTTTCAAGGTACTTCTTTTATTTGGCCGCCATCTGCTCAGTGTTGGATGCACCAGCTGGCCACCCAGGCCCCGCACACCGTGTGTCCTCGGCAGAGAGATGGCTCTCTCTTTCTCTCCACCTTAACAATTCACCTGCTCCTCCCCATCCCTCAGCTCAGCCAGAGGCCCACCGTGGAGGAGCTGCGGGAGGCTAAGATTCTGATCCGCTTCAGCGACTACGTGGAAGTGGCGGAGGCTCAGGACTACGACAGGCGGGCGGACAAGCCCTGGACACGGCTGACCGCGATGGATAAGGTCGAGGCCCATGCTCATTTATATACCTTTTGTATACGGTACACATGCACGTGAGTTGTGCAGAGAATTCATATTTCATTGTTTATTTTACACCAGGCTGCCATAAGGAAAGAGCTGAATGAGTTCAAAAGCACAGAGATGGAGGTGCACGAGTCCAGCCGTCACTTTACTAGGTAGGTATTCGTTTTTATGCTTCTGTCCTCATTGGGACTTTGACTGATCCTAAATGAAAAGCTTTTTTACAACAACTGTCCTCGTGCACTGTAAAGAGATAGAGACCTAATCTTTTTTTGTTTGTCATGCTTGCTACTTAAGTTGGGGAATTTACACGTCCACTAAAAGTTAATTAGGGAGATGAACTTGACCACTTTCCGGAAAACACCACTCTGAGTCATCATAATCCTTAAAAGGAATAATATAGTATAAAAAGATTTATTCTGCGGGATAGGAGAACAAGAGAAACGGAAAAATATGTTCCATCATTCTCAATCGTTCTCCCAAGCTACTCTCAGGGGCCCACTATGTTAGGGGTTTAGAGAAACACCAAGGCCATGACGCTGACCCCGGCCGCCTCAGGAACCAGAAGGATAGGACTCCTGGGCAGTGATGGAGATAGAGCTCAGGAATCGGCCAGCACAGGAATGTCAAAAAACAGCTCTGTACACATTCTCTGGATTCGGCGTTGGCTATATAGTTATTTTCCATCAAACCTGTGTTTAATTGTTGCTTTTAATTTGATTGTACAGCCTCAGGGAAATGATCGGTACAATACAGTTGGTCTGCTGCTTCCGGCGAAAAAGGCTTTTCCTTCGTGGTCGATTTCTATTGGCCGTGCACCCTAGCTCAAGCAAGTGTGACGTGGGATTTGGTGACATTTGAAAAGGCCTTGCTTAGTCCTATGGAACTCAATGTGCCAGTTTCTTCTAAAACCTTTATGACTGTCACCACTGCTCAGAACACATTTTTCTGAACTCTTAGGTTATAACTAAAACAGGGGTTTGCTTAGCCTTAAAGTGTTTACTCTACTTTTTCCTGCAGGTTTCATCGACCGTAAACTCCAACCCCTCCATGGCAGTATACTTTCCTACTCCCCTAATGCACCACAGTGGCTGGGCTGCTGCCCCTGGAATACGACCATCTTTTCTGGTGTCGACTGCTGACGCTGCCTGGAAAGGACTCTTTTTACTATGGTCGCCCACTCCTCCCTGTGTGCCAGTGCCACCACAGGAATGGATGACAGACGCATTAAAGAGACACACTGACACAGAAAAAATGGCTCCCCCAAACCTCCAACAGATTTTCATTGTAGTCATTGTTTATATGATTATGATGAAGGGGTGGGGTATTACTTTGCTGAATTGTTTTTCTGCAGAACTCTGCTATGCTGGACTACAGAAATTCTGATAAAAGTATTTGTGCCAATGTGGGGTTGGATAGGAGAAGAGTTCCTAATGCTGAGATTATTTTGGTTCCTTTTCTTTTTGCACCTTTCTGGTTCCCTGTCCAGACCAAACTCTTAGACGGACACTATTTGCCTTTGGCACATTTTAATTGTACTTGTATATGTGACACCCATTGAACAATACCATATATAAAATATCACAACTATATAGATCTTAAGGCAGCTGTACCACATCCACCACCTCTCCCAACAAGTCTTTTTTTTTACCCATTCACAATATTAGCAATAATCTTCGATTTTGTCTTTCTGCCTATTCTTGGGCTGCATTCAAGAGCTCAAACATTAGGATATTTCAGACAGCTTCGCTACCAGTTGGAAACCAAAGCACCACAAAATGCTGTGGCAGGTGTAATCTTGAGTGCATCCCAGAATAAGGGTTTGAGAGCTCCGCAATCCACTGTGTCACTGTGCCTACAGTCTCCTTTACAGGGATTAAACAATTGCCGACTGACTTTTCGCATTGGAAAGTTATCTGCTGTAACCTTGAATGCGAGAGAAAATGGGATTTTTTTTTGTATATATACCGTCTGCACGGCAAGACAATTCTTTGATAGTACCAACTAGGAATTCCCCAACAGCCATTTTTATTTGGCTGTTGATAGCGATCATGAGTCTTGCCAATATAATGTACTCATCCTTTACTTTTCTAATGGTTGGTAAAAGACAGATATTACACCACGAAGATGACCATGACAGAGGTTCCGAGAGGTTCTGTTTCCAAAAAGAACTTTAGTTGCTTTAAAGTTTGACATTCCTGCTGGTACTAGTTCTTGGTCTTTGCATAATCTCTGATACGATGCCTGGTTTCTGGATGATATCAAATGCAAATGTAATGCAACCCTGGCACTAATGAATACAGAAAAACCTGCCACCCTTTATTCAAATGTTGTTTACAGTACACTTACAGCTCAATTGACGGCTACCCGGTCTCATGAATGTGTACGAATGGGTGTGTGCTTGTGTGTAGAAGGGGTCAGTGATCTTACTGTACCTTGTACTACTTTTTAAATGTTTCGACAAATGTTATAGTTGTCAGAATTTTAACATATGTACATAAAGAAACCAGTTATCTTTAAAAAAAAAACAAAAAAAACACATTTTTGTATAGTGGGAAAAACTGCATGTGATTGTTAATTTATTGTAAGTCTTCTATAATGTATGCAGTTTCTTAAAGAATGAAACATAAAAACGAACACTGAATCCATGTCTGCATCCTTATGGTATTTTCCAACATTGGTGTTTTTGTCTTGAAGACCTCCGCGAATGAGCTGCAGAGTCAAGGGGCTTGTCTACTGCAGCCATGATGAGTTCTTAAGGCACGCCATCTCTTTCTCTTTAAAGCTGATAGTGGGTCTCGTAACGGCGAGCTTCTAGTCCTTTGGCACCTATAGGTCCACATGGTCATACAGAATGCATCGGCGTGCCGCAGTACTTGTGCCATAGGTCTATGGCTTTGGTCACGATGGCATCAGTGTTCTCTTGGGGTATCTGGAATTTTAAAAAAAAAGTTGCAGTTCAAATGAGATCGTGTGTACAATTATTATGTTTTGAAGTGCTAGCAATTCTACGGTGGTAAACTCACATTGCGCAGAAATTTCACCACAACCTCGGGCCGGTTCATGCCCATGAGAATGGTCTTGTAGCTGAGCAGAATCTCAAGACCAACAAACACCAGGATCTTACACGAGCCACTGATCACCTTGTCCCACACTCTTAGTTAAAACAACGACAAACAAGTGTAAATACATCATGCAGTCTTGGGCTTGGCAATACAGAAAAATGTATTACTATTTCTATTGGAGATTCTACAGAATATCTAAGTATCACGATATGCTTATGACCTCCAAATACAATTCTTAACATTGAGGGTCAATATGAATATTTGATTGGGGATTTTAAGGGAATATATTCTCATTGTAATTCCTTCGTTTAGACTGTATAACTAGCTTTCCTGATAAGTTGATATGTTCATTTCCTGACGAAGAATACCCTTCAAAGACATGACGATATTGAATTAGTGCCCAAAGGCACGCTTACCTTTGCAGGCTGGACTCTGGCAAGGTGCCAGCAAAGCAGCGGTTGAACCAGGGTCCGTAGGGCAGCTGGGCCAAGGCGCCCGTGGTCTTCAGACGGTTCAGGAGCCGGGGCTCCTCCTGGCTCAGGTAGTGCTGCAGACTCTTGGGCTGCACAGCGGTACTCATGCATGAGAAGTTAGGCAGTTATGCTAGCAAGACAGCTGAGGTAATCATAACACTACAGTCACTTTGAAAGCAGCCGAATGACCTATTTCTTCATATCTTTAATGAAGTCAATTTTTTTTTTTCTCGGAAACACAAACTTAAAAGGTATGAGCTAGACAATATCCCACATGACTTGGCAGTCTTACGTAGAGCGGTGTTTAGAACTTACGAGATGGGGTAACGAATCTCCAAATTTGGTGTTGAACTGACTGTGAAAACACTTTATTAACCAATAGCAATCCATAGGATCGACAACAATCTCCTCCATGGCTCTGCTAATAGACAGGAAGTCCTCATCTTCCTCCTCCTGAAACAGATTTGTTAAAATATCACAAAGTATATGATTATGAGGCATGTGATCAAATCATTTGTTTTGAGATTTGTGTCTAACTGCCTGACCTGTAGGCTGGTTGATGTGTTGAAAGGTTGAATCCTACAATGTTTTATGTGTATTTCTGAACACAATCGTTACTTGGGCTTTTCTAAAAGTTGTTGTATGTGTGAATCGGCTATATTGACATATTTCATATGTTTTCATTGTTAATTCAACAAGAATGTGTGCACATACAATACACATGGACCCTTTTTGTAAACTATTATGCTTTTTAAAAATACTTATAGATTATATAGATTACACAGGTTAATTCTTATTTCAAATAATGCCTTCAACCATATTTATTAGACTACTGCATATGTTCCCATGGCTGCAGCTTTATAATCCTGTTATAATATTTGACATCCAAGAGGTCGGAGCAATAGAAGTGTGCCACAGAAATAATTCAATTTTCTATTGTCCTACCATTGGAGGGATCTCGGACCGTCGTGGCAGAATTTGGCCCTCCAGCTGAAACATGCGCAGGTAGACCTCTGTGTTCGGAGTGGATGAATTTATGAACCTCATTGCCTCCAAGGCCTCGCGAATGTTCTCATACTGCTCCCTTCTGTATCCTCCCACCAGAGCATGCGAGTCGCTGTGCGGTGGCAGGATGCCTAGATTAACATTCAAATAGGATTAATCCTACTAGATTGTCAGCACTAAAATATTCAGTTAGCTAAGGTTAGCTAGGAGGATGTAATAATGCACAGATTGTGCATTGTACACAGTGGTGTTACATGGTTTAAAGATGTATGTATTGCATGTATTACCCAGCAAAACTTTCCACACATGGATCCTGTACATGGATGGGAGGGGAAACCTTTGGCTGAAAGTGCTCAGTTTCTCAACATCTGTCAAGAAGAAGGATACTTTTAAACCAAATGGATACATAGAAAGTTACACGATTAAGAACACTATAAAACAGTTAGCACAAACCAATTTCACTGTATGATAAAAGCCTGCTTCAGGCGATATTGTATTCAGAATGTTGTTGGTAAAGATCTGCTGTGTACCTAAAGGGTTGTCTTTCAGCAGAATCTCCAAAGATTTCTTTTCCTCCACTCCTCGAAAGCCCACCTTTTCGTAATACGCAGAGCGAAAATTTCTCTGGGGGTCGTCAGCCATATCTGGACAATGAATGACAATACCACAACGTTTCGTATTATCATAGTACAGTGCATAGAATTATAAGGCTAAGACTTTATTAATGTCGCAGTTAATGACTGCACCTTCCCTTTTGTATTGAACTAGGTAGAACACATTGCGATTTGACATCTCTTTTGCAAGGGTGACCTGGTCAAGGGAGAAGTATAGCACAGAAGCATCTCTGTCTAGCGTTTCATAAATACAACATAACAGGGTTAGATAGAATTGATTAGGCTGATTATGATTACTTTTCTCCAAGATTGCATTAAGCTGAAGCACGTATATATTCCTTTAGTCCTGCCACAGTACTGTAGTTAGACAGCTGTCATGTGTCAAAGTTAGGGCTTAGGTTTTTACAAAGCAATCGAAATCCCATTGTGCTGATAATAATCACAATATAGTAGGTCCTATAAAATGGTCTTACCTTTTATTGTGGTTTGTAATACAATCTTTCCAGTTGGGTGTTTTCCTCGGCTTTGGTCAACCGGCCTGCAAGTGCCTTTAGGTAGCAAGAGCTCATTCAACAAGCTGACAGCATAACCTGGTACTGCATGTATCACTGCTAAACTCTGATTCAACGCATAGAAATGTAGAAAACATGCGACTATATTCAATTGAACGAGAAATAGGACACCACGTAATAATACATCCAGACCGTTGATGTTCCACACGACTCAAACAAACTTGGCGTAGACTGACCTACTGTTTTTCTTAATAAAAAAGGCTGCCAAAATAAAGGTCTTCTTCTTTTTGATCATTGGCGCTGACCACACCAGCTTTAAGGTGCACTACCGCCACCTACTGGACAGGAATGTTGGTCAGTAGTGTGCGGTATGCGAAAATGCATTTCCTGCAGAAAATGCGGTGACTAAGTGAGGTTGAAAATATGTTTTAGTAAAGCCACTTAGTTTAAGATGTAAAGAAATGTTAAATGGCTTAAATCAAGTGAAGGGATGTCAACATAGTCTAAATGGAGTAGGCCTAAACAATGTCAACATGTACACATCTACACCATTTAAAAAAATGTAAAATGGTTGTAAACAAATAAAGTGTAATAAAGAGTAATAAAGAGTTAAACAAATAGCTAATGTGTTTGAATACATTTTAGATAAAATATAGAATAGCTGAGCTGTTCTGTTGGAAATTTCCAGCTCAACTAAAGACTAAAAACCGCCCAATAAACAAAAAAACCTGTCCTCCCATTGACTTCCATTGTAAAAAATAGTATTTTAAAAAGTAGAATACCTTAAAAAGTATAAGATATTTAAAAAATCGGAAAAGAAGAAGAAAGCGATTCCAAGTTAATCTGAAATTTTTAAAATCGGAATGGAGTCTCTAGGTGAAAAATTGAGGAAGGGGATAGGTCCCAAAGTTTGTAGAGAATAATAAAGAAGAAAGAAAGAATAAAACTTAAGAAGAACAATAGTTGAGCGCTGCATGCAGCACTCACATAATCTATCAAGAACTTGAAGAACATCAACCTTATTGTGTGTTCACACCAAAAGACACATTTTTCGCCTGGTCACGCTGTCGCCAAAGTTTTGTCGCGCAACAAATCATAATCTGACAAGGAAGCGTGTGGGCTACTAAAGCAAGGGGCTTTTGGTGCGCTCCCGACGACAAGCCATGCTTACAGGCCTGCGCGTTTCCCTTATTATTCTTCTAAATCTGTTGTTCTTCTTCTAAATTGACACATGGGAGTATATTTGTGATTAGAAATGTTTTTAAAAGGTAGCATTGTTTGTCTTTGTTTTTGTTTGTTCGTTTTTTGATGACAGTTGAATGCATATTAACGGATGATTTTATTGTGATGATTATGGGTATAATTATCACAAGGAGGGAAGGTAGGATCTCGCATGGAAGGTATGTAGTGACATATGGTGGTGCTGCGGAGGACGAATCTGCAGTATCTAAGAGAAACAATATACCCGGTTTACTTGAATGATGAATTATTAAACAAACCAATGAGGGTCATGTTTGTCATTGCATATTGTTTAGATTTGAATGTAATATGCTGTTTGCACTATTGCACTGACAATGGGACTGTTGGGTTTCTTTGGAGCTATTAGAAAAATGTTCTGACTACTGGTACGGGCTGGTACTGATGACTGATGATGGTACGGGCGAGCTGATGACTGCAGGCCAAGGCGGGGGTCACATGGGTTCATGCTAGTAACCTTTTTTCATGTGAGCCATGCCCATGGCAGACAAGACGCACATTGGGCTCATGAACTATCGGACCCGAGGACAGCAATGGGGGCAGGAGCAAACACTACAACAATGTCCAAAACCACGCATACATGAAGATCACCTGAGCCATTCGAACCTGTGCATGCCTAAAGGACATTTTAAATTGTGTTATTTTTGTTACTTATTTTTTTGGAATGTTGACTTTCAATGCATGCTGGAAGTATTCGATTTAGTGTTACTAATACATTGAAGTATTCAATTTTGTGTTATTCATGCCTAGAAGTATTTGATGGGACATGTTCTATGACATGAAAATTGTCATAGAATATACAATTAAAATATACATAGATAATTGTCATGGGGGGGGTGCCATCTCCCAATTGTTGCGCAATATCGATCTAAATTTTCTCATGCAGTAGGCCTATAGCATATTATCGCACAGCCCCTATTATTGCACAATTTCTGGTTTATCATACGATTGCGACCAACCAGCAACAGATAAAAGAAAGGATAGCCTAAAGGTTCTCATACAAGAAAGGTATTCAAGCTACAACTATGTCAAAAAGGGGCTCTGTACACCTTACCACACATGCACACCAGTGTTTTCAAGTGCAGGGTGGTTGTTTACTGACAGACTGAAATTAATTGTGAGTTGAATGTGTGTGTTGGGACTGCTGTTGATATATGTTTTTGTTTGTGTCTACCTCTTATGCTATTTATAGTATTTATCAAGTAATTTATTATGTGAGACTGGTAACTGCGAACTGAATTGCCCATTTTGGGATAAATAATTTTTTTTCTAATCTAATCTAATCTATAAAAAACTGTTGCTATTATGACGGCGAGATAAATGAGCTTTGCGCCCAGCCCAAATCTAAAATGGGTTGGTCTGAAACCTGTAGGTGTGTTTTGGGCGTAACATGCAATAAACCAATGAGACTCATCTTAAAAAGGTAAGCTACGTTCTTATCATTACATAGGAAAGATCTGTTCCTGCCCTGTCCGAACGCTAAGCCACAGGTAAAGTGTCTCTTCAAATTAACGAACCATTAGTTATAGAAAAAGAGAGAAAGAGGGAGAGGAGCCCTGTGGAGGAGTGACGTGCGCACACTAACCATACATGCTCTGTGGTTTACTAACTCAAAGGATCTGTGGTTTTGAATTGGTACAGTTATTGTTGCAGTATTTTAATAGGCCTGAAATTCCTGTGAACTGTCAGCTAGAGGAACAAATTAGTGGAAAAGTTCCAATAGGACAGCATTTGCAGGTCCCTAGATCACCCCCAGAAATCAGATTCTGTTGTGGGATAGATTTGTAGGGTTGCTTCTGACCAACCCTAATTGGAGTTAAGGGTCAGTAGTATTCCTCAATCGCGGCCTTAAGGAAACTAGTCTCTTTGGAGAGGTTTGGATTCTTGAACCTGGTTCTTTGAGCAAGTTCTGGTAGATTAAGAGTTTTGCTATCTTGAACCTGGTTCTTTGAGAAAAGTTCTGGTTGGTCGGAGTCGTGGATTCTATATCCTGGTTTTTTAGTAAAAGTTCTGGTAGATCAAGGTTTCGGATTCTTAGCCCTGGTTTTAAAACAGCTAGTTTCTAGTTAAGGAGGACGGAAAGAAGTAGGCTGCCCGCTGGAACCGCCTCTGTTAGAGAGGGACAGTGATGTCAGTCAAAGCTTAAAGGTCTCAGGTATATCGCCTTGCGTGCAATAAGGGTCAGAATACTGAGATCGGTTCTGTGGGGGCACTAGAACCAACTCTACTGATGCTGCTGCTGTAGGATAAGCTTACTTGGTTAGTAAAGGGTGGGAGTATAAAAATTGACTATCACCTCTGCGCCGAGCTGATTGAATCAAGCGGTAAAGTATTGACTTTACGCCAAGCTAATTGAATCAGCAGAGTATTGAGTATTGGCAAACTACAAAACAAAATTCTAAAGTAAGTTAAAATTCCAAAATTGAAAATTGGAATGTTAGAGTAGGCAATATTTTCGAACCTTATTTAAATGCGCATATAGTGTTTGTTTATGTTGATCTAAATTTTGATTTTGAAAAACGCCCTATCGATCTATATTCAAGATGTTCTGCAGTCGCTCAGAACCTTGTATATTTGGCCGTTCCTGTTGACTGGCTATAACGCCGGGTCAAACTTAGTTAGAGTTAGTGAGTTCCACTCAGAACCTTGTGCAACAAATTCGACCGTTTTTCGACAAACTATAAAAAGTTGTAGGCCTATAAGTCGTTTTCTTTCTGCATTCAAGCCACGGTAGGGTTAAGTCACCTCGGAGACTTGTGCAGCCCGTTTTCTTTTATTTTATTCTGTCGCAAATAAATTAGAAAGACAGAGAAGTGCTGGAAAAGCGTATAGAAAGCACTTCGATAGTAGGAATAAATATGATCTGTAATAATTGATTTGTTTGAAGTAGATGTGTAAACCCCCCTGGTGTTGTCAGACCAGGAGAAAAGGAGAGGCTAGAGAACAGGAAGGGTGGGGGGAGAAAGCCCAGGAGCAGAGCAGGAGTAAGAATCAGCAAAGGTGGGAGGGGAGAACATTCCAATCAGCAGAGATAAAAGCTTTAACTAACGAGTAGAATAAACTCAAACAAATTGTATTAAAAAATAGTGTTTGTACACCTAAGAAAATAAATATGGCACCTACAGCAGTGGAGATTTTGGGTAGAGATTGTCCACTGCTTAAAGATGAGATAAAGAAGATCTCTGAGAAGTGGGAAAAGAGAACAGCAACATCAGGCACAAAGTGGCCAAAGGGAGGAACTTTTGATGGAGTGATGTGTAGGGACATGGAGGTAATGATAAGGAATTACAAGGTTAACAAACAAGGAAAAAAGGAAGTAGAGAAAAGGGAGAGGGAGAAGTTAGTGCTAGCCTTGTTCCAAAAGGAAGGAGAGAGATGGAGGAAGCAAGAAAGAGCGGCTAGGGGAATAGTGAATGGAGATGAGAAAGTTGCGTCGTCATTGCTGAAGGTTCAGCCACCCCCATATAACACAGGATTGTATCCCATGATAACAGGCACAGTGGACATTAAAGGGGAGGTCAAGCTAGATGGAGAAGAAGATAAGGAGTGTGAAGCACAAGAAGGGAGAGGCCCACCCATACGCTTGGACTGTTATAGAGGAATTAGGAAAGACATGGAAGAGTGGAACAGTGACAGCGGTAGTAATAGTGGCAGTGACGAGGAAGACAGAGATGGAGGTAGTGATATCGAGCAAGTTAACAAAGAGCCTCCGCCAGACAAACGGAAGTTAGAAAAGACAATGAGGAGTAAGAAAGGAAAGAAGTCAAAAAAGAGTCAGAGGAAGATGAGAGCTGAGTGCAGCTTTATGGAAGAGAGCTTTCGTGAGGGTCAAAGGAGAGAAGAGGAGGAGCCCCAGGCCAGTTGTAGTAAATCATTACAAAGCCCCCTAGTACTCGAGTCAGAAAAGGAACTTAGGAGATCACAGAGGAAGAAAACCGCACCAGACACTTTTTTATCCCATTCTAGTTAAAGGACACCACATTTGTTATCAACCATGGAGTTCACAGCACTTGGAGGGATTCCTGTCTAGACTCCCTAACATAAATAACGGGGCATCAAAATGGATTAGAACATTTGAGGAACTTACAGTGGGAAGACTAATGGCAGTGGGGGACCTAAAAGCTCTGTTGGCCAGAGTATTGGGGATAGCCAAGATGGAGTCTGTCCTGATAAATGGAGGGTTGGATTGTATACTGGGCGGAGCCCATGATGGGACTACATTGGATAACTACAGAACAGTGGCATGGGGCGCACTCAGAAGGGAGTTCCCGATCCACATGGACCATAAAAACATGAGAGGCCTAGTCCCTATCAGCGACACAGAGAATCCTGCCTCCTTCCTGCAGGCCCAAGTGGACAGATGGCGCATGGAGACGGACGAGGATCCTGAGACTCATCCTGTGTTTTCCGTCATGTTCAGAAACTCTGTGATAGAGGCACTACCTAGCTCGATCAAAGCTAAGCTAGAAGATGAAGTGGGACTGGTCACATCAAAGATGCATAGAGAGTTCACCCTTCATAGAGAGCAGTGGACAAGTATCGTCAAAAGGAACAAAGGATACAGGAGCAAAGCAGAGAGGTGCAGAGAAAGCTATCTCAGCTCCAGTTGGAAGAACTCACAGCGAAAGACAAAGGAAGAAAAAAAACAGGCGGTTGTTGTAGAACCAGTTGACACAGTGATGCAAGCTGTCCAGCAGGCCCCGCCACAAATCCAACCTCCACAACAGGCATTCTCTCCCCCAGTACAGCAACCTCAGAGCCAATGGTCACCCACTCCACCTGTCATACATGTATACACACATAATAATGGGGGTCCAACAAATGGATATAGGCAGAATCAGTATAGAAAACCCCAAGGACAGTATAGAAACAATCAACAACAGGGATCCCAAGAACAGTATAGGAATAATCAGCAGCAGAGATTCCAAGGACAACGCAGAAGTCCTTTAATATGTTTTGGATGCAACCAGGAAGGGCATATTAGAAAATATTGTTTAAGTAACCCTTATTTCCCACCACAGCAAGGACAGGGCAACAGCTACCAGGGACAGCAAGGACAAGGCAACAGCAACCAGGGACAGCAAGGACAAGGAAGCAACAACCAGGGACAGGCTGGACCCTTTATGGGTCAAGGATACTAGGGGTGCCCAGAGAATTCACAGGGGGAGGGTCAGTTTGTAGCAATCACTAGACAGGCTGATGAGGAACCAATACTGCAGGTTCTGATAAATGACAGAGGCACGCCAATGATGGCCGACACTGGAGCTACTTACACTTGTGTAGGTTCAAAATATGCCTCTCACCTCCTTAGGGCAGGAAAATTCGCCAAAACTGTAGGATTCTCGGGACATACGCAGTTAATACCTATGACAGCTCCAGTAATACTAAAACTATACAGACGTATAGCTAAGCTACCCATCTTGGTATCAGACACCACACCGGTTAATTTGATTGGAAGAGATGCGTTGTGTAAATTAGGATTGCAGATATTATGTACATCACAAGGCATAACGATTGAACCTGCAGGGACAGCATCTCAAATGATTTTATCAAAGCCAGTTCACCGCAAATGTGTACTGGATAGGGAACATTCAGGATCAAGTTGAAGAGACATTGGGTAAATGGGGTAGCTACATCAAAGCTCAGATCCCACATGCAAGAGAGTCCAGAATAGGATATCATTATACTCTAATGTATGACCCAACACAGGACCCAGAATTGGAAGAAGAATGGCAGAAAAAAGCGGCAGGAAAAGCAGCAGCGATAGAATCACAGTACATAGTAATAGGGCCACAAGGAGCAGCCATGGCAGTACAAGATGCAGATAAATCATCAGCAATAAAATATTGGTTTAGAGAAACCAACAAAGAGGCCCATGTTATTGATAAACAAAGGATTTGAAGCAAAAGATCTGGGGGAAATGATGTTCAACGAAAAACAACAAACGTGGGAAAAAACAGACAGTCCGTTGGTTTTCATGTCATGTTGTGGAAAGTTTTTAAAAATGTTATGTTATGCGCATATAACAGGTATCTTGCAAGAAGTGGAGATAGTTCAGAAAAAACAACGGCAGATGACAATAGGAGAGCCAGGGGACCAGCAGACAGAAATGAAGGAAGAGATGATGGCAACCGTACCTGGGCGGGTGTGGTCGAAGTTTGACACAGATGTAGGTTTTGTACATTCTGCTAACCCAATAGTAGTCCGACCTAAACAAAATGTTAAGTTACCATGGCGACAACAGTACTACATGAAACCAGAGGCTGAGATGGGAATAGCCTCTACCATAGAAGGTCTAATAGCCGCAGGTGTGCTAGTAGAAACCAGAAGTAACTGTAACACTCCTTTGCTTCCAGTGCTGAAAGCTGACAAACAGAAATGGCGGTTGGTACATGACCTAAGAGCTGTAAATGATGTAGTGGAAGACATGCATGCAGAAGTTCCTAATCCACACACGCTACTGACCAACATCCCTCCAGATGCTAAATATTTTACAGTAATTTACTTATGCGGAGCATTTTTTAGTGTGCCACTTGCAGAGGAAAGCAGATATCTATTTGCTTTCACATATAGAGGTAAACAATACACATATACAAGAATGCCACAAGGATTCAAACATTCCCCACATTTGTTTAACCAAGTACTGAAAAATGATTTGGAGGAGCTAGAGTTACATGGGACTCTGATGCAGTACATGGATGATCTTCTGATATGTTCTCCCACATTGGAACAATGTCATGAGGATTCCATGTCTGTATTACGTAAATTGGAAAAAGGGGGACACAAGGTGTCAGAGAAGAAATTACAGTACTGTCAAACAGAAGTAGAATATCTAGGCAGATTGATAGCACATCAAACTAAGACCATAGCTCCTAGTCAACTAGAGGGGATAAGTAAAGCACCAAAGCCAGAAACAGTTAGACACATGATGACTTTTCTAGGGATGACAGGATTCAGTTCAGATTGAATAGAGGACTATGCTCTGAAAACTGCGTCACTACGAGAAATCATGAAGGATGCAGGGACAACAAACCTACAAGCCCGGCTGGCATGGAATGTAGATGCACCGGCAGCATTTGAAAACATCAAACGTGAAATACAAGGGGCAAGCGCATTGGCAACTCCAGACTACACCAAGCCATTCCTGTTGTATGTAGCAAATAGAAGTCAGGGCTACGTATCGGCAGTGTTAATGCAGAACTTGTGTAGTGGGAGGCGGAGTCACGTGCCGCTCGCCACATTGGTGTCAGAAGTGGGATGGCCCAGCGCACGCAGAAAAAAGGTTTGCGATCGACGGTCGAGCCCAGGGAGCACGCACCCTGCGCTATGGGGGCGCAGCGCCCCCCAGACGGAGAACTGCCAACTGACTACCGCCCCCTGGTGGCAAGGCTGGCGGTGAAGCTGCCCAAGTTCTCCGGGGCTACGCAGCTAGAGCCATACCTGGCCCAGTTCCGTCTGGTTGAGTGGCACTACGGCTGGGGGGCCAGAGAGGCGGTCATCCACCTCGCCCTGGCGTTGGAGGGGACGGCAGCAAGGGTGCTGCTCGACCTGGAGCCAGACGACCAGAGAGACCTTCAGGCCCTGACCAAGGAACTGGAGAGGAGGTTCGGCGAGCCGGTCTTCAGCGACCAGAACCGGGCGTGGCTGACCACTCGCCACCGCCAGGAGGAGGAAAGTCTGGGTGTCTACGCCGCGGATGTCAAGCTGTTGACCCGACGTGGCTACCCGGACTACCCAGCGGCTGTCTGGGAGGACCTGGCGCTCGAGGCCTTCCTGCGGGGACTGGTGCCGGAGCGTCTGCGGCAGCATGTCCGCCTCACCAGGCCACAGACCCTGGACGCGGCCCTGGACGAGGCGGAGCGGGCGGAGGTGGAGTTCTCCAGCTGGACCGACTGTGAGGAGGGTCAGGAGACAGCTGAGCCGCAACCGTGTCGGCAGCTGGGGCTGGTCGAGGACTGCGGGGGGACGGGGCAGCGTTCCACCCATTCTCGTCCCAGCCGCCGGCGACGTCGACGGGCCAGACAGAGGAGGACAGCGGGGGATGGGGTCCCCGAACGGGGCTCCAGCGCCCCCCCTACAGCAGAACCTGGTGGGGGCCCCGATGGCGGTGGTCCCCGACCACACCCCCCGGGCTACTGCTGACCCTGGGGACCTCTGCTGGAGACGGGCTTCTCAACTGGGGAGCAAGGCTGTGCACCAGCACAGGCCGAGGCGGCGACGCCGGCCCCTGGAACACCCGGGTTGGGTGTTCCAGGTGCCGCAAAGCCGCAAAGCACACTGGGACAATGGGTTTAGGACATTTTAGTTTTGTAGCCTAACACCATGAGTGAGAGTGCTGTTCATGTTGGCCAGGTGTGCCGTGTTTTGTGTTCTGGTGTGTGTGTGTTAATAAAGACAACTCCCGTTGCCGAGCGGTGTATGGGGCGCGGGAGTTGATTGATTGCTTAACCTGGGCTCCCGTCTCGTCCTTCCTGTGCCGCTCGCCACAATACTTTGCTCGAATTTTTTCATTTTTATTATTGTTATTATTTTAACGCATGGCATAGCCTACTATACTTCATTCTTGTTCATTCATGCAGCCCTATGGAAAAAAAAATGTTTCCACAATCCACACGCTACTTCTATGCAGTTTCACGCGTATGAATCTTTGACATCATAATATTTAAATCAGGTTAATAGTTTGCATGTTTGTGCTGTGTATAGCCTACGTGAGTGTAAGCATAGGCTATGTTGTAGTTCCGACCTGCCATGGCACATCAAAATAGCAACAACAACTGCGCTATCCGCTATAGACCGTGTTCCACAAAGCCGGTTTTATCACTTACCCAGCTAAGTTAACCCAGGGTTAGCGGCAACCCTAGGTTTTCCGTTCCAAAATGAGCACGGTATGTAAGTTGCTATAGAAACATATGCTGTCAATCAAACCTGGTCGGAGCAGGTTTTGCGCAGGTTAAGTTTGGAAGATAACCCGGTTTTGCTCAGAGTAGGCTATTTAAACCCACGTTTATCGCAGCTTTTACGTGTTCGCCTGTTGATATCGGAGCGCAAATAATTCGTGCAATTCACAGAGAGATTAATTAGACCACGGCTCGACATATTGTCCTTTCCGGATGACTTTTTGCTGGAGAGATATAGTTTTTCACGTGATTCTTTGATATATTTAAATAGCCTTCTCCAACCCTACATTGCAAATGTTACCAATCGTGGATCTGCACTCAGTTCACTACAAACAATTTGCATAGCTTTCCGTTTTTTGCGATGGGTAGCTTTTTGTACAGTGTAGGTCAGGAGATACTGAGCACATAGGCAAAGCTACCGTCTGTCGCTCAGTGCGTCTGTCTTGCGCTGAAGCGGTTGTTGCGTAACTTCATCGTTTTTCCAGGCCATAAACCCACGAGACGCATTAAAATGGAGTTTCACCAACTTGCAGGTCAGCATTATCTACTTTAAGTGTTCCCAAATGGCTCCGAAATTATCCTTGTTGACTTTTCATCTGGGTGTTATATTTCAGGATTTCCTAATGTAATTGGGTGCATTGATGGCACACATCCAATGTGAGCAATACATTTCAACAGGGTGCGTTGGATTATGAACATATCATAGACCTCATATAATTGTTGTGCTTGTGCAAGATAGCTCCTAGGAGATCGAGGGTATCCATGCCTCCCGACGCTCATCACCCTGTACCCTAACCCCGCTCCTGGACCACAGACAACATTTAACCTGGCACACAGCAGAACCCGCGTTAAGATTGAAAATACATTCGGGATATTGAAGTCCAAATGCCTACGTGGACTAAGAGTTTGTCCGAAACGGGCATGCGATGTAATTGTTGTATGCGCCGTCCTCCACAATATAGCCACTCTGCGCAAAGAGATGCCTCCCCCCTTTGACCCGTTCCTCGAGGAGGAACACATTCCGCAAATGTTTGTAAGGGCTGACAAAGGATGCGAGACCACATTTGCAGAAATCATTTCAATAAATAAATAAAAAACACACCAAACACTGTTTTCTTCCATCATTTTTATTCTTTAGTTGCTGAGGGAGGAAAAATAATAATTAGTAGGCCTACCTTGAATAGAATCATACCTTGAATCATTTGCGCCGGAACAAGTGCAGTGTAGTGCAGCAAGTGTAGTGGCGCCTGGTTGCTGCGGGGCAAGATCAGCTTTGCACTGGGTGCAAACTAGCAACGACACATGCGTTGGTGTAGAAAGTCAATTGCGCCGGGCGCAAGATAGGGCCCTTCTTCTGTTTGGTGCACATGTCTAATTTGCATACGTGCACAGGACTGGCTGGTTCCGCTTGGCAAAAAATAGAACATAGGCCTATTTGTGAATAAATGTTTACAATTATGAATACTGGACATGGTGAGCTTAAACACATTTAAATGACCATTAGTGACAATAAAATAGTCTATATATTTTTTTTTCACCCACCGAGGTGAATACCGTCCCATGATTAGAGGACGTGACATGAGTTTCTCCAAATTGGAGTTTTCCTTGTCGGTTGGTGGTGTTGATGATTGTTCCATGGTAAAAAATCCATGTATTTGTATATTTCGCTTTATATTTCATACTATTATATGACTGGTAGAATGGTCATCTGAGATGACCAAGGAGGGAATTGTGACACATTTCAGCGATGCTTCCAGCATTCACACCAATAAAACTTAAAGGGGACATCGTGGTTCAATCTGGACTTCAGGGAGTCAAAGCCAAAGTTCCTTTCCCCCAATTCTTCTCAACCATGGCCGAGATAACCCGAGATAACCCTCACTACGAGTCTTTACTTGTTGTGGAGGCTACCGTCAGACACAGTCTTTATGATTCATAATATCATCAGAGGCATCAGAGGCGCACATAGCTTTTGACTGTGATATCAGATATTATATTATATAGATAAATATATATCATATCATATCATATAATTATTATTATGTAATTAAGCAATAGATCACGACAGGCTGTGGTATACGGTCATTATACCACAGTTAAGGGGCGTTGTCCGATGGCGACCCCCTTAACTGTGGTTACTGAAGTAACCCCCCCCCACAGAGACTGAAGTGATCTATTGCTTTTATAAAACGGTTACGTATAAGTATGGCGAAATGAAAGTCATAGACACCCTCAATTTTGAAAAAGCGAGAAAGTCGGAAAAGCATTTTTTTTAACGAATACAAAAAAGTAGTCCCTCCTGACTGCCTGCAAAGTGTACGGCGGTTGCTATGCAACACACTGTAGCGTCCTTCAGAGAGAAGGCTAGAGACGGTAGCTCGGTTCGCCGGCAATTTAGCCTACTATCGAGTTCACTCACCGTGTGCCTATTGCTTTACAACATTTCCACCCTCTCCAGCAATCAACATGTTTTTAGGCTTCAGTGAACTATGCTATTGCTTTTATATATAAATAAACAACAGTTAGAGTTAGTCGCGGAGTGATACTGAACTCTGTAAACGGAACGGGCGTCATAGCTGTGTGTATACGCTCATTATACAACAGTTGGGAACCAATCAGATCGTTGATTTAAGCCGCTTAAATCAAGCGATTCATAATAAAACTCCGGCGGTGCACTCCCGCGAGCACGGGGATTGAATACAATACAACAGCCGCGGTAGTGCACCGCCGGAGTCCGGGAGCTTGGCCAGGGCACGGCCGCCGGGGGACCGCGACAGCGGTGCACGGCCGCCGGGGGACCGCGACAGCGGTGCACGGCGGAGCTCCCGGACTCCGGCGGTGCACTCCTAACCCGCGGGTTCGCGGTCGCGGTCGAGCCGCGAGTGCACCGCCGGAGTCCGCGAGCTCGGCCGGGGCATGGCCGCCGGGAGACCGGCTGCCGTGCACCGCGCCCGGGAGCTCAGCTCCGGCCGCCGTGGTGCCCCGAGGCGGCTCTTCTTTCTGTATTCAATCTGTATTCAATCGGGTATTCATTTCAAAGAAAACGCTTCTCTGTCGTCATCGTGTTTAACCAGCCAATAGCGCGCCAGGTGAAAAAAGCCAGCTTGGTGATTGGTGCCAAACGGATTGGGATAGGAAACAGGAGGATTAAACATGTTCCTTTCCATCCCCATGTGCAGGGCGAATTCCAATCGCCGGCAGATGGGGGTGGGGCTACCCAGTCTAGGGAATAGCGTTTTTTTTTTTTCCCTAAAAGCTATTTCCAGCAAACAGCTTCAAAAGCATGTTTTCTGGAACTCATATACCATGTTTACTTGTTGGGAAAACACCATATGTCTCTTTTAAGAAAAACAATAGTTGAGCGCTGTATGCAGCAATCACCTAATTATTGTGATAGACGGCAATTTTCACTGTCATGGTGTGTTCTTGATCTTTGTGTTGTGATCTTCTTAGCTTATCCCTAGCCTATAGAGTCCTCTATTTCACAACGATGTTGAGGAACAACGTCTTCGTGACACTGCCCTCAGGACGTGAGTTAATTTTTCCTATGATGGCGAAGATTTCTCATAAGTAACTGAACAATAATTAGAACAACTTTTGTTCTTCTTAGGTGTTATTCTTTCCTTCTTCCTCTTCTTCTTCTTCTTCTTTTTCTTCATTATTCTCTGCAAACTTTGGGACCCCTCCTTCCTCGATTTTTGAGACTCCATTACAATTTTAAAATGTTCAGATTAGCTTGGAATCACACGCTTCTTTTTAGATACCTTATTATATTATATTATATTATTACTTATATTCTACTTTTAAAATACTATGTTTTACAATGGAAGTCAATGGGAAGTCAACGCCAATTCTCTGACACAACTACTTCAGACCTCGTAACTTGGTACATTTTTTATCGTTAACCTTCGTTCAAATGTTTAACAAATCTACACACTTGTATCTTCACTAATCTGGAAACAGAATTTTGATATTATTTATACTTTTTTCAGAATCACAGTTTCATTTCGTACCAGCTTCGTATATTTCCAGTTGGTCTCATTGAGTTACGTTGAGGCTCGGGGACGTTCAGGCAGTGTTGCCAGATTGGGCGGTGAGGCCGGAGCGCGAAGCCCAAGGCGATGAGAGCGAACCATTGTGAACGTTGTGGAGCCTAAACAACGTCAATGTTTAACCTAGAAACACGATGTCAAGCTTAAGCGGTGACGTTATTTCATGTTAGCGGTGCTAAAATGATTAATCGATTGGAAATATGATTGTTATATATCAGGCGTTTGTCTGTGGGGACCAATGGGGATTTCTCTAAGACTGCAAGGGAAGCGCAGCTAAGGTCAGTCTGTCCTCAGGTTTACATCCCCAGTCAAATGGCCAGTCGGAGTGAGCCAACCAGCAGATGGAGACAGCGTTGCGGTGCCTGACGTCACAGGACCCTACAGCCTGGAGCCTTCAGCTGCCATGGGTGGAGTACTCCATGAACTCCTTGCCATCTGCTTCAACTGGTCTGTCACCGTTCCAGTGCTGCCTCGGCTACCAGCCTCCATTGTTCCCGGCCCAGGAGGAGGAGGTTGGGGTTCCCTCAGCACAGACATTCATCCGACGCTGTCGCAGAACGAAAAGTCAAGCAGACCGTCGCCGCATCAGGGCTCCCCACTACACCCAGGGGCAGCAGGTGTGGCTTTCCACACATGACCTTCCTCTGAAGGTGACGTCCCCAAAATTGAACCCACGCTTCATCGGCCCCTACACCATCTCCAAGGTGGTCAATCCCTCTGCGATTCGCCTGAACCTCCCTCCTGCCCTCCGCCGCATCCAGCCCACCTTCCATGTGTCCCGTGTCAAGCCCTTCCGGTGTAGGCGTCTGGGTCCCAACCCCGACCCCAAACCCCCACCACCCCCCAGACTCGTTGATGGGTCTGAGGTTTACACAGTTCGCCGCCTGCTCGACGTCCGCCATCGGGGGCGGGGCCACCAGTATCTGGTGGACTGGGAGGGCTACGGCCCCGAGGAGAGGAGCTGGGTCCCTGCCTGGAACATTGTTGACCCCTCGCTCATCAAAGACTTTCACTGTCAGCACCCTGCTCCTTCCACGGTCAACGCCAGGAGGCGTTGGTAGAGGAGGGGGTACTGTCAGGATTCTCGTATGGACTCTTGTTTTTGTCTCCCCCTACCTGCTGGACTGTGAACACCCATGTCCTTATTTGGGCAACTTCCTGCCTTTGTTGGTTTCCCTCCATTTTCTCTGTTCACCTGTTTCTCATTTTGTTTTGATTGGGAGAGTATTTAAACACTGCCCTTTCTGTTGACTTTGTCAGATCGTCACGTTATGTCCTGTGTGTTACCTGACTGCCACGTGAACTCTTTAAAGAGAATCTATTGTTTGCTATTATATGTTGTTTTTGGACTAAGTCTTCTGCCCATCGGTTTTTGAACTCTGCTTGTACCTGGGATCTGACTTGCCTGCTGGACTGTTTGTGAATAAATCATTTTTCTGCAATTGATTCCTGTTTTGAGTCGTGACAATTTCATTGACTAAAAATGAGTTAGAACATGTCCATCTCGAAGACGAGTCCGTTCAGAATCAGCTGCTTATCGCAAGTCGACTGACTCGATTTCCTTCTCATACATTCCCGTAGCGTCACAGTGCGTTTGCCTGTTGAAGCTCAGCGTCCATCCACTTCAATGGGGCTGCATAGAACAGCTTTTTTTAATGCGTCGAAAGTCGACGGTCATTGGATAATGCTGCGATTATGTCCCTCCCATGGACGCTCAGCGTCTCTGGAGGTGAATGGAGGAGTGGGCTGGCCTGGACGCTGGGCTTCTGCGTGATGATTGAAGAGTCTGCGAAAGACTGAGTTGCAGTTTGATTGACAGCGATTTTGAACTATAAAAAGTCGCCGGAGCTGTCTTCATTCCTCAGTCCCATCGCAAATTTTGCAAGCGAGCTGAAAGACGAACTGCAACCTATTTCTTGATATTTGCTTGGCGAAATTGCTAGACAATTTTCATTGTACATTTCATACACTTATTTACTCAATTCCTTGGTTCAGTTTAACATAATTCCCACATTGCCTTATTCAAGTTTAATATCGTTAAACTTGGTAGTTGGCCATCACTTTGATTCAGGGAGCCTGAGGTCTGAACTTCAAGTCCTGAATTCAGATCGGGACTTGCAGGGTGACAGGGGAAAGCTGTGTGATTTCTTGGTGTTCCTTAAAGACATGGAGTTGGACAGTGCAATGCCTCAGCTTTACAAACTGTTCTCATTAGTGGCAACAATTGGAGCTACATCTGCAGGTGTAGAAAGGAGCTTCTCCTGTTTAAACCGGCTCAAGTCCTACACCTAACACAATGGATCAAGACCGTTTAAGCAGCCTAGCTCTGCTGGCCATTGAGAGGACACTGGTCAAGTCACTGGAAAAGACAGCTAGTTGGTATGACAGAGCATTTCCTTGAAAAGGAGCATCATTTACATATACATAAATTGACAATTTATATGATGTAAGCTGAAAATGAGCTTCCTCTCTTTGAAAGACCAGCAGCTGCCACTGGTGGGGACCCCCGTTTATATGGCTAAAGGCTTGCTGCTTGCTACATATCGGGGTGTACTCCTGGTAGAAGCTAAAAGCTAACAACAATGCTTGCCTGTCCAATAGTAATTAGGGGCAAGGGAGGGCCATCAGACCTGTCACTCAAACCTCCGCTCCAGTGGAGATTTGATTCATGATGCATAGTCGAGTTGGTGTTGACTGTAAGGTTGATGTTCTTTAAGTTCTTGTTAGATCAGCTATTCTATATTTTATCACAAATGTATTCAAACTTGATCACATTAGCTATTTGTTTAACTCTTCACTTTATTTGTTTCCAACGATTTTTTTAAATGGTGTGCATGTTTACATTGTTTACTCCATTTAGACTATGTTCAAATCCCTTTACTTGATTTAAGCCATTTAACATTTCTTTACATCTTAAACTATGTGACTTTACTAAAACATATTTTCATCCTCACTTTGCACTACAGCACTCACCGCATTTTCTAGTTAATGTAAACGTGATTTAACCCAACCCGTAGCAACAGAATTACCTTAAACATATCTTACCTAATACCTAACCTAATCTCAAACCTTAATTTACCCTAACCCTAAATTTAACAATTTCTAACCTAACTTGTTAACCTTACCTAACTTATCTAACCCAACTAAGATTTTGCCTTCACATCTACCACATTTTATTCACGCTAATATAATTGCAAGTCATTGTATTGGCCTGCCAAATCGTGCAAAATACCACCCCTGCCCATTAGGATTATTATCGTTCATTAAAGGATTAGCAATCATTTGAATGATTATTAAGATTGTTATAAAAAGATAAATTATTATAAAAATACTTAACTTATAATAACAACAATTAAGCCAATATTCAAAAGAGACAGATCTTTATTTTGTAATAGAACAGTTCCAAAATCAGAAGCTATACTAAAAGAGCTAAAAGAGTTAAAAATAGAGCTACACTAAACAATCTATATCAGAAAGAGCTACACTTCAAATCCTTTAATTAAGAAGAAAATCTGATAATTTCAGATTTACACAAAAAATATGTTACTCATGATAACCAATTCCCAAATATTGAAAGGAAAACATGAAGCATGTGAGAAATACCCCTGAAAATGATTGATATGCAAACAATAAGATGTTCCTAAACGCATTTAAGATAAACTATAATGTATTATGTAAATGCATGCACTTTATTTTAACTTTCTTATCATTTGATTTAAAAAATAAAGAAATGCTGCAGCTCAAGAGCTAAAATGTTGAAACATTAGCGATGTATTCTTAGACTTATACATACAACACACAACTAATTTTAATATTTCTAGGTTACATGGACTGTGAATGTATGCATGTATCATATATGTATGTATTAATGAGGCCAGGTTAAGAAGTATAATTGTATAGAAACTGAAAGTTGTTTCATTCAAACCCTAACCCTATTGAGCAGAACTGGAAGAGAAAGAGGACAGGCTGTAGCTGGTGCCACTAATTTGTGTAGATACTGAGTAGGTGGGAGTACCTAGGTCTACACTGCTCCTACGGGAAGCCACTCGTGAGCTACTCCTAGAGCTCGTCCTTGATCCCGGGGCAGAAGAGATACTATAGGGGCTGCTGATACCTCTAGAGGATATGCTAGATGCCTGCAGAATCCGGACCCCAGTTGTCTCCTCCAATAAGCAATTATCCAGTGCCTCCTTGTAGGAGATCTTCAATTTGGTCTTGGGGCATGTTAGGTTCTTTGAATGGCGTCTTCTGTCTTGAAGCTTTCGGGCTGTGCTTTCATCTAACCAACCAATGTTCAGGGCATCTTCTATAGTTCTCCTACACCCCAGTTCTGGGTCAATGAGTCCCCCTGTCACAAATTGGTATTCCATAAACCTCTGGCCTGCCTCATATGGCAGCCACTTTTCTCTCATGGCCTCCGCAGCAGACAACTTAGTTTTAACTCTAAGATTTTCAAAACCAACATATGCTTTTTGGGCTGACTTGAGTAGGAGGGCCAATTTGTCATCTATCAGGCCCAAAGTACAGGCTTCCTTGATTCCATGTCTTTGACCATTACTGGGGTCAACAATGCCTCCAGTACATGCCTGGGCCTCAAGCATTCTTTGCGCAGTGATAGAATCCACAATGCCACGATCCCGAGCCTCCAAAATTGTTATCTTCTCTAGATTGTCTGTATCAAAGATTGCTCCTACAGGTTCTTGTTCACCAATCGTTTCATCAGGGGAGTTGACAATGATAGAAACACTGGATAGGTGCTTCAGGGTCTCTGCTGAGGTTGAGACCTCTCTGCTGACAATACTACTGGATCCTGAAACTGTTGTAGTTCTTGTTGTGGTACATTTTCCAAAATGTTGTGATAAAGGCCTTGTTGAAATTGAAGAACACTCAGCAGATGTGACTGTGTGTCCCGGTGATGATGATGAAGATGACGAAGATAATGATAATTTTGAAAATCCTTCTCTCTTTCCGGCGATGATGACTGCAAACTCATTGAGAGAAATGCTTTGGGATGTGTACTGCTCATATATTGATTGATCTATTACACCTTGTTCAAGTAGCTCACTGATGTTATACTCTTTTCCAGTTGTCCTGTCAACAATCAACATTCTGGAAGACCCATCTGTTGAAGTGGTGGTGATCTCCTCCCACTCACTCTCCTGCATGGATAACTCAATATAGGTATCAAAGTCTATAAGACCTGTGTCAAGTGCTTCCCGTACTGTCATCTCTCTGTTCGTATCTGGATCAACAATAATCACCCTTCTCTTTCTCCGAGTGTTTTTCTGAGTGGAATGCTGTTGGTTGTCCAAGATAGGCAACAAGATAAGGCCTGTGTTCTCATCAGCTTTACAGCGTTGCTTGAGCTCCATGTAAGTAAGTTTTTCATCTGTGTTAGGATCACAAAAGCCTTTAGTGTAATCCCCTTCATCAGATATAATCTGGTTCATCTCTGCATTAAAGTAGCCTCTTTTGTAGGCTACATTCACATCGATACGATGGCTGTGTATGGGATCAATTATTCCCCCACTGGCAATCTGAGCCTCAAGCAAGCGTATACCAAGGCCTCTCTCCATTAGACCTCTTTCTATGGTCTCAAAGACGGACATCACTATGTCAGAGTCGGGCAGTTTATAGCCAGTCACAGCCCTCTCGGCTGATAAAAGCTTGTCCTTAAACTCTGGCCCTACCAGTCCTCTATTGAGGGCATCCGTGACAGTTAGGTGAATATTTTTAACAGGGTCCACCACAAAGCCTGATGCAGCTTGTGCCTCCAGGAGCTCTAGTGTGGTGTCAGGAGCTAACAGTCCTTCTTTCATGGCCTCATATATAGGCATAACCCTATTGCTTGTCTCATCATAGACCCCTGCAATACAGGTTGACCCCCTTAAATAGGATTGCAGGCGTTGCTCAATTTCCTGGCTGGTCAATTTACCCGCCCTTAGATTTTCTACATCTGAATTTTCCAGAAGGTTAGCATCTACCAGGTCTGTGAAGGACACTTTACCTCTAAGACCTTGGACTGTCAATGGGTTATCTGGGGCAGGGAGGAGCAAGAGGCCTGTTGTGGGATTTAGCTTGCATTTTTTCTTCAGTGACACATAATTAGTTCTATGTTGTGTGTTTGGGTCAAGAAAGCAATCTGGGATTGCGTTAAGGTCATTGTACAATTCCTTATCTATAATATTCCGATCCATAGCCATGTCCCTGGGTAGGAACACACCCAAGAAAGGGTCTAGAATACCTCCAACAGACTCCTGAGCCTGTAGAATTCGCAGAGCTGTGTCTTTGTCAATTAATCCCTTTCTCATGGCCTGGCTTGCTGTCAGAAGCTTAGATGTATTTGGGTCCTGATACCCAAGAGCAGCTGCTTCAACTGCTGACAGTCTTGATCTATCATTAGGGACTATGACTCCTTTAGAATAAGCCTCCTCTACAGTTAGCTTTTGATCTGTTCTGGGATCAATAATGTAGCCTGTGGCAGCTTGAGCTTCCAGTAAAAAGTTAGCGCTGTCTGCAGAAATTATTTCCCTATTCCGAGCCTCTGTAAAGGACATTTTTCCATGAGGTCCAGCAGCTATTCCCCCGATAGATCCTGTCCCCTTCAGATGCAATTTCTTTTCCACAGAGACATCAGAAACTGTTTTCTTTCCTTCCAACAGTAGGGTATAGGTTTTCTTGTCTAGAACACCACAATCCAGTAACTGCTGGGCTGTGACAGTCTTACGAATGCCATCAAAGATAAGTTTATTTGAGTCTTGCTGTTCGGAAATAGGAAGCCGTAATAGGGTTGAGTGAAATTCGGTTTTGGACCGTCTTTTCGAAGACTCATTGATCTCACTCTTCTCAGTTTCTGTGTCCATGTAACCCTCAGGATGTTGTTTCTTGGTTTCTGAAAATGACATTTTGCCTTGATTTCCAGCTATCACAGTAGCTATGACCCCAGTACCCTTAAGATGAACTGTTTTGGTTGTAGTCACCAATGTAACAGTTTTCTCCTCTGTCTCCAGCCGTTCGATTGTGGTCTTTTCGGTCTGCTTTCGGTCCACAATTCCCTTTTTCGTCGCTTCGGGAACCGATAAAGGCTTAGTAGTGATGCGATGAATGTAACCAATCTCAGCAGATTCTGCTGCTAACAACATGTCTCTATCTTCCCTAGCAACCACCCCTTTGACACAAGTTTCCTTTACAGTCAGCTTCTGATCTTTCGGGTCTTTCATTCCAGAAATAGGCAACAGTGTCAGGCCTGTGTGATATTCTGTCTTGTATCGTCTCTTCAAAGAGTCATAAGTAACACCCTTCTCAGTGTCTGGGTCCATGTCACACTCTGGCTGTTGGTTTAGAGAGCGTTTCAGCTCTTCATCAATAAGCTTGCGTTTAATTTCCATATCTCTGGGTAGGAAAATACTACTCACTGGGTCTAGAATGCCTCCTGCAGATTCTTGAGCCTGAAGCGGAGCTAGTGCAGTTTTCTTGTCCACAAGTCCCTTCTTCATGGCTTCAAACACGGAAAGAGGCTTGGCTGTGCTTCGATCAGTGTAACCAATGGCAGCAAATTCTGCTACTAACAACCTTTCTCTATCTTCCTTAGCCACCACCCCTTTGTCACATGCTTCCTCTACTGTCAGTTTCTTATTGGTTTCAGGATCAATGATGTAGCCCGTGGCAGCCTGGGCCTCCAAAAGCTTGTTAGCACTATCAATTGGATCAATGAGATCCAATACTCGATCTCCAGCTACCACAGCAGCTATGACCCCAGTACCCTTAAGACTGACATTCTTCGCCAAATATGCCTCCTGAATAGTTTTCTCCTTTTTCAAAAGTTGGTTTAATGTGGGCTTGTCTAATACTTCGCAATCAAGCAACTGCTGTGCTGTGCCTGGCTTGCGGATAGCATCATAGACTAGTTTCTTGGGGTCTTGCGTTTCAGAGATAGGCAGAAGCAGAAGACCTGTTTCCGGTTCAGTCTTGCACCTTCTCTTCAATGACTCATAGGTAACACCCTTTTCAGTGTCTGGGTCCACGTAACACTCTGGCTTTTGGATTAGGGAGCGTTTCATCTCTTCATCAATGAGTTTACGTTTTAAGGCAATATCTGTGGGTAGGAAAATACCATTCACTGGGTCAAGAATGCCTCCTGCAGATTCTTGAGCCTGAAGCAGAGCTAGTGCCGTTTTCTTGTCCACAAGTCCCTTCTTCATGGCTTCAAACACGGAAAGTGGCTTGGCTGTGCTTCGATCAGTGTAACCAATGGCAGCAAATTCTGCTGCTAACAGCCTTTCTTTATCCTCCTTAGCCACCACCCCTTTGTCACATGCTTCCACTACAGTCAGTTTCTTATTGGTTTCAGGATCAATGATGTGGCCCGTGGCAGCCTGGGCCTCCAAAAGCTTGTTAGCACTATCAATTGGAATGAGTCCTTGTTTCTTGGCTTCTGCAAAGGATATTTTGCCTCGATCTCCAGCTAGTACAGCAGCTATGGCCCCAGTACCCTTAAGACTGACATTCTTCGCCAAAAATGCCTCCTGAATAGTTTTCTCCTTTTTCAAAAGTTGGTTTAATGTGGGCTTGTCTAATACTTCGCAATCAAGCAACTGCTGTGCTGTGACTGGCTTGCGGATACCATCAAAGATTAGTTTCTTGGGGTCTTGCGTTTCAGAGATAGGCAGAAGCAGAAGACCTGTTTCCGGTTCAGTCTTGCACCTTCTCTTCAATGACTCATAGGTAACACCCTTTTCAGTGTCTGGGTCCACGTAACACTCTGGCTTTTGGATTAGGGAGCGTTTCATCTCTTCATCAATGAGTTTACGTTTTAAGGCAATATCTGTGGGTAGGAAAATACCATTCACTGGGTCAAGAATGCCTCCTGCAGATTCTTGAGCCTGAAGTAGAGCTAGTGCCGTTTTCTTGTCCACAAGTCCCTTCTTCATGGCTTCAAACACGGAAAGAGGCTTGGCTGTGCTTCGATCAGTGTAACCAATGGCAGCAAATTCTGCTGCTAACAGCCTTTCTTTATCCTCCTTAGCCACCACCCCTTTGTCACATGCTTCCACTACAGTCAGTTTCTTATTGGTTTCAGGATCAATGATGTGGCCCGTGGCAGCCTGGGCCTCCAAAAGCTTGTTAGCACTATCAATTGGAATGAGTCCTTGTTTCTTGGCTTCTGCAAAGGACATTTTGCCTCGATCTCCAGCTATCACAGCAGCTATGGCCCCAGTACCCTTAAGAATGACTTTCTTGGCCGTAGATACCTCTTGAAAAGTTTTCTCCTTTTTCAAAAGTTGGTTTAATGTGGGCTCGTCTAATACGTCGCAATCAAGCAACTGCTGTGCTCTGACTGGCTTTCGGATACCATCAAAGATTAGTTTCTTGGGGTCTTTCGTTTCAGAGATAGGAAGAAGCAGAAGACCTGTTTCCGGTTCAGTCTTGCACCTTCTCTTCAATGACTCATAGGTAACACCCTTTTCAGTGTCTGGGTCCATGTAACACTCGGGCTGTTGGATTAGGGAGCGTTTCAGCTCTTCATCAATGAGTCTTTGTTTTACCGCAATATCTCTGGGTAGGAAAATACTATTCACTGGGTCAAGAATGCCACCTGCAGATTCTTGAGCCTGAAGCAGAGTTAGTGCAGTTTTCTTGTCCACAAGTCCCTTCTTCATGGCTTCAAACACGGAAAGAGGCTTGGCTGTGCTTCGATCAGTGTAACCAATGGCAGCAAATTCTGCTGCTAACAGCCTTTCTTTATCCTCCATAGCCACCACCCCTTTGTCACATGCTTCCACTACAGTCAGTTTCTTATTGGTTTCAGGATCAATGATGTGGCCCGTGGCAGCCTGGGCCTCCAAAAGCTTGTTAGCACTATCAATTGGAATGAGTCCTTGTTTCTTGGCTTCTGCAAAGGATATTTTGCCTCGATCTCCAGCTAGCACAGCAGCTATGGCCCCAGTACCCTTAAGACTGACATTCTTTGCCAAAAATGCCTCCTGAATAGTTTTCTCCTTTTTCAAAAGTTGGTTTAATGTGGGCTTGTCTAATACTTCGCAATCAAGCAACTGCTGTGCTGTGACTGGCTTGCGGATACCATCAAAGATTAGTTTCTTGGGGTCTTTCGTTTCAGAGATAGGCAGAAGCAGAAGACCTGTTTCCGGTTCAGTCTTGCACCTTCTCTTCAATGACTCATAGGTAACACCCTTTTCAGTGTCTGGGTCCACGTAACACTCTGGCTGTTGGATTAGGGAGCGTTTCAGCTCTTCATCAATGAGTCTTTGTTTTACCGCAATATCTCTGGGTAGGAAAATACTATTCACTGGGTCAAGAATGCCACCTGCAGATTCTTGAGCCTGAAGCAGAGCTAGTGCAGTTTTCTTGTCCACACGTCCCTTCTTCATGGCTTCAAACACGGAAAGTGGCTTGGCTGTGCTTCGATCAGTGTAACCAATGGAAGCAAATTCTGCTGCTAACAGCCTTTCTTTATCCTCCTTAGCCACCACCCCTTTGTCACATGCTTCCACTACAGTCAGTTTCTTATTGGTTTCAGGATCAATGATGTGGCCCGTGGCAGCCTGGGCCTCCAAAAGCTTGTTAGCACTATCAATTGGAATGAGTCCTTGTTTCTTGGCTTCTGCAAAGGACATTTTGCCTCGATCTCCAGCTATCACAGCAGCTATGGCCCCAGTACCCTTAAGAATGACTTTCTTGGCCGTAGATACCTCTTGAAAAGTTTTCTCCTTTTTCAAAAGTTGGTTTAATGTGGGCTCGTCTAATACGTCGCAATCAAGCAACTGCTGTGCTCTGACTGGCTTTCGGATACCATCAAAGATTAGTTTCTTGGGGTCTTTCGTTTCAGAGATAGGCAGAAGCAGAAGACCTGTTTCCGGTTCAGTCTTGCACCTTCTCTTCAATGACTCATAGGTAACACCCTTTTCAGTGTCTGGGTCCATGTAACACTCGGGCTGTTGGATTAGGGAGCGTTTCAGCTCTTCATCAATGAGTCTTTGTTTTACCGCAATATCTCTGGGTAGGAAAATACTATTCACTGGGTCAAGAATGCCTCCTGCAGATTCTTGAGCCTGAAGCAGAGTTAGTGCAGTTTTCTTGTCCACAAGTCCCTTCTTCATGGCTTCAAACACGGAAAGAGGCTTGGCTGTGCTTCGGTCAGTGTAACCAATGGCAGCCAGTTCTGCCGCTAACAGCCTTTCTTTATCCTCCTTAGCCACCACCCCTTTGTCACATGCTTCCACTACAGTCAGTTTCTTATTGGTTTCAGGATCAATGATGTGGCCCGTGGCAGCCTGGGCCTCCAAAAGCTTGTTAGCACTATCAATTGGAATGAGTCCTTGTTTCTTGGCTTCTGCAAAGGACATTTTGCCTCGATCTCCAGCTATCACAGCAGCTATGGCCCCAGTACCCTTGAGAATGGCTTTCTTGGCCTCAGATACCTCTGGAAAAGTTTTCTCCTTTTTCAAAAGTTGGTTTAACGTGGGCTCATCTAATACTTTGCAATCAAGCAACTGCTGTGCTCTGACTGGCTTTCGGATACCATCAAAGATTAGTTTCTTGGGGTCTTTCGTTTCAGAGATAGGCAGAAGCAGAAGACCTGTTTCCGGTTCAGTCTTGCACCTTCTCTTCAATGACTCATAGGTAACACCCTTTTCAGTGTCTGGGTCCACGTAACACTCTGGCTTTTGGATGAGGGAGCGTTTCAGTTCTTCATCGATAAGTTTCCGTTTTATGGCAATATCTGTGGGTAGGAAAATACTATTCACTGGGTCAAGAATGCCTCCTGCAGATTCTTGAGCCTGAAGCAGAGTTAGTGCAGTTTTGTTGTCCACAAGTCCCTTCTTCATGGCTTCAAACACGGAAAGAGGCTTGGCTGTGCTTCGGTCAGTGTAACCAATGGCAGCCAGTTCTGCCGCTAACAGCCTTTCTTTATCCTCCTTAGCCACCACCCCTTTGTCACATGCTTCCACTACAGTCAGTTTCTTATTGGTTTCAGGATCAATGATGTGGCCCGTGGCAGCCTGGGCCTCCAAAAGCTTGTTAGCGCTATCAATTGGAATGAGTCCTTGTTTCTTGGCTTCTGCAAAGGACATTTTGCCTCGATCTCCAGCTATCACAGCAGCTATGGCCCCAGTACCCTTGAGAATGGCTTTCTTGGCCTCAGATACCTCTGGAAAGGTTTTCTCCTTTTTCAAAAGTTGGTTTAACGTGGGCTCGTCTAATACTTCGCAATCAAGCAACTGCTGTGCTCTGACTGGCTTTCGGATACCATCAAAGATTAGTTTCTTGGGGTCTTTCGTTTCAGAGATAGGCAGAAGCAGAAGACCTGTTTCCGGTTCAGTCTTGCACCTTCTCTTCAATGACTCATAGGTAACACCCTTTTCAGTGTCTGGGTCCACGTAACACTCTGGCTTTTGGATGAGGGAGCGTTTCAGTTCTTCATCGATAAGTTTCCGTTTTATGGCAATATCTGTGGGTAGGAAAATACTATTCACTGGGTCAAGAATGCCTCCTGCAGATTCTTGAGCCTGAAGCAGAGTTAGTGCAGTTTTGTTGTCCACAAGTCCCTTCTTCATGGCTTCAAACACGGAAAGAGGCTTGGCTGTGCTTCGGTCAGTGTAACCAATGGCAGCCAGTTCTGCCGCTAACAGCCTTTCTTTATCCTCCTTAGCCACCACCCCTTTGTCACATGCTTCCACTACAGTCAGTTTCTTATTGGTTTCAGGATCAATGATGTGGCCCGTGGCAGCCTGGGCCTCCAAAAGCTTGTTAGCGCTATCAATTGGAATGAGTCCTTGTTTCTTGGCTTCTGCAAAGGACATTTTGCCTCGATCTCCAGCTATCACAGCAGCTATGGCCCCAGTACCCTTGAGAATGGCTTTCTTGGCCTCAGATACCTCTGGAAAGGTTTTCTCCTTTTTCAAAAGTTGGTTTAACGTGGGCTCGTCTAATACTTCGCAATCAAGCAACTGCTGTGCTCTGACTGGCTTTCGGATACCATCAAAGATTAGTTTCTTGGGGTCTTTCGTTTCAGAGATAGGCAGAAGCAGAAGACCTGTTTCCGGTTCAGTCTTGCACCTTCTCTTCAATGACTCATAGGTAACACCCTTTTCAGTGTCTGGGTCCACGTAACACTCTGGCTTTTGGATGAGGGAGCGTTTCAGTTCTTCATCGATAAGTTTCCGTTTTATGGCAATATCTGTGGGTAGGAAAATACTATTCACTGGGTCAAGAATGCCTCCTGCAGATTCTTGAGCCTGAAGCAGAGTTAGTGCAGTTTTGTTGTCCACAAGTCCCTTCTTCATGGCTTCAAACACGGAAAGAGGCTTGGCTGTGCTTCGGTCAGTGTAACCAATGGCAGCCAGTTCTGCCGCTAACAGCCTTTCTTTATCCTCCTTAGCCACCACCCCTTTGTCACATGCTTCCACTACAGTCAGTTTCTTATTGGTTTCAGGATCAATGATGTGGCCCGTGGCAGCCTGGGCCTCCAAAAGCTTGTTAGCGCTATCAATTGGAATGAGTCCTTGTTTCTTGGCTTCTGCAAAGGACATTTTGCCTCGATCTCCAGCTATCACAGCAGCTATGGCCCCAGTACCCTTGAGAATGGCTTTCTTGGCCTCAGATACCTCTGGAAAGGTTTTCTCCTTTTTCAAAAGTTGGTTTAACGTGGGCTCGTCTAATACTTCGCAATCAAGCAACTGCTGTGCTCTGACTGGCTTTCGGATACCATCAAAGATTAGTTTCTTGGGGTCTTTCGTTTCAGAGATAGGCAGAAGCAGAAGACCTGTTTCCGGTTCAGTCTTGCACCTTCTCTTCAATGACTCATAGGTAACACCCTTTTCAGTGTCTGGGTCCACGTAACACTCTGGCTTTTGGATGAGGGAGCGTTTCAGTTCTTCATCGATAAGTTTCCGTTTTATGGCAATATCTGTGGGTAGGAAAATACTATTCACTGGGTCAAGAATGCCTCCTGCAGATTCTTGAGCCTGAAGCAGAGTTAGTGCAGTTTTCTTGTCCACAAGTCCCTTCTTCATGGCTTCAAACACGGAAAGAGGCTTGGCTGTGCTTCGGTCAGTGTAACCAATGGCAGCCAGTTCTGCCGCTAACAGCCTTTCTTTATCCTCCTTAGCCACCACCCCTTTGTCACATGCTTCCACTACAGTCAGTTTCTTATTGGTTTCAGGATCAATGATGTGGCCCGTGGCAGCCTGGGCCTCCAAAAGCTTGTTAGCGCTATCAATTGGAATGAGTCCTTGTTTCTTGGCTTCTGCAAAGGACATTTTGCCTCGATCTCCAGCTATCACAGCAGCTATGGCCCCAGTACCCTTGAGAATGGCTTTCTTGGCCTCAGATACCTCTGGAAAGGTTTTCTCCTTTTTCAAAAGTTGCTTTAACGTGGGCTCGTCTAATACTTCGCAATCAAGCAACTGCTGTGCTCTGACTGGCTTTCGGATACCATCAAAGATTAGTTTCTTGGGGTCTTTCGTTTCAGAGATAGGCAGAAGCAGAAGACCTGTTTCCGGTTCAGTCTTGCACCTTCTCTTCAATGACTCATAGGTAACACCCTTTTCAGTGTCTGGGTCCACGTAACACTCTGGCTTTTGGATGAGGGAGCGTTTCAGTTCTTCATCGATAAGTTTGCGTTTTATGGCAATATCTGTGGGTAGGAAAATACTATTCACTGGGTCAAGAATGCCTCCTGCAGATTCTTGAGCCTGAAGCAGAGTTAGTGCAGTTTTGTTGTCCACAAGTCCCTTCTTCATGGCTTCAAACACGGAAAGAGGCTTGGCTGTGCTTCGGTCAGTGTAACCAATGGCAGCCAGTTCTGCCGCTAACAGCCTTTCTTTATCCTCCTTAGCCACCACCCCTTTGTCACATGCTTCCACTACAGTCAGTTTCTTATTGGTTTCAGGATCAATGATGTGGCCCGTGGCAGCCTGGGCCTCCAAAAGCTTGTTAGCGCTATCAATTGGAATGAGTCCTTGTTTCTTGGCTTCTGCAAAGGACATTTTGCCTCGATCTCCAGCTATCACAGCAGCTATGGCCCCAGTACCCTTGAGAATGGCTTTCTTGGCCTCAGATACCTCTGGAAAG
The DNA here is from genome assembly GCF_964030765.1 of Micromesistius poutassou. Taxonomy (NCBI): domain Eukaryota; kingdom Metazoa; phylum Chordata; class Actinopteri; order Gadiformes; family Gadidae; genus Micromesistius; species Micromesistius poutassou. The sequence continues at coordinate 20,298,309 of NC_140279.1, read as the reverse complement.
GTTTTCTCCTTTTTCAAAAGTTGGTTTAACGTGGGCTCGTCTAATACTTCGCAATCAAGCAACTGCTGTGCTCTGACTGGCTTTCGGATACCATCAAAGATTAGTTTCTTGGGGTCTTTCGTTTCAGAGATAGGCAGAAGCAGAAGACCTGTTTCCGGTTCAGTCTTGCACCTTCTCTTCAATGACTCATAGGTAACACCCTTTTCAGTGTCTGGGTCCACGTAACACTCTGGCTTTTGGATGAGGGAGCGTTTCAGTTCTTCATCGATAAGTTTCCGTTTTATGGCAATATCTGTGGGTAGGAAAATACTATTCACTGGGTCAAGAATGCCTCCTGCAGATTCTTGAGCCTGAAGCAGAGTTAGTGCAGTTTTCTTGTCCACAAGTCCCTTCTTCATGGCTTCAAACACGGAAAGAGGCTTGGCTGTGCTTCGGTCAGTGTAACCAATGGCAGCCAGTTCTGCCGCTAACAGCCTTTCTTTATCCTCCTTAGCCACCACCCCTTTGTCACATGCTTCCACTACAGTCAGTTTCTTATTGGTTTCAGGATCAATGATGTGGCCCGTGGCAGCCTGGGCCTCCAAAAGCTTGTTAGCGCTATCAATTGGAATGAGTCCTTGTTTCTTGGCTTCTGCAAAGGACATTTTGCCTCGATCTCCAGCTATCACAGCAGCTATGGCCCCAGTACCCTTGAGAATGACTTTCTTGGCCTCAGATACCTCTGGAATGGTTTTCTCCTTTTTCAAAATTTGGTTTAACGTGGGCTCGTCTAATACTTCGCAATCAAGCAACTGCTGTGCTCTGACTGGCTTTCGGATACCATCAAAGATTAGTTTCTTGGGGTCTTTCGTTTCAGAGATAGGCAGAAGCAGAAGACCTGTTTCCGGTTCAGTCTTGCACCTTCTCTTCAATGACTCATAGGTAACACCCTTTTCAGTGTCTGGGTCCACGTAACACTCTGGCTTTTGGATGAGGGAGCATTTCAGTTCTTCATCGATAAGTTTGCGTTTTATGGCAATATCTGTGGGTAGGAAAATACTATTCACTGGGTCAAGAATGCCTCCTGCAGATTCTTGAGCCTGAAGCAGAGTTAGTGCAGTTTTCTTGTCCACAAGTCCCTTCTTCATGGCTTCAAACACGGAAAGAGGCTTGGCTGTGCTTCGGTCAGTGTAACCAATGGCAGCCAGTTCTGCCGCTAACAGCCTTTCTTTATCCTCCTTAGCCACCACCCCTTTGTCACATGCTTCCACTACAGTCAGTTTCTTATTGGTTTCAGGATCAATGATGTGGCCCGTGGCAGCCTGGGCCTCCATAAGCTTGTTAGCGCTATCAATTGGAATGAGTCCTTGTTTCTTGGCTTCTGCAAAGGACATTTTGCCTCGATCTCCAGCTATCACAGCAGCTATGGCCCCAGTACCCTTGAGAATGACTTTCTTGGCCTCAGATACCTCTGGAAAGGTTTTCTCCTTTTTCAAAAGTTGGTTTAACGTGGGCTCGTCTAATACTTCGCAATCAAGCAACTGCTGTGCTCTGACTGGCTTTCGGATACCATCAAAGATTAGTTTCTTGGGGTCTTTCGTTTCAGAGATAGGCAGAAGCAGAAGACCTGTTTCCGGTTCAGTCTTGCACCTTCTCTTCAATGACTCATAGGTAACACCCTTTTCAGTGTCTGGGTCCACGTAACACTCTGGCTTTTGGATGAGGGAGCGTTTCAGTTCTTCATCGATAAGTTTCCGTTTTATGGCAATATCTGTGGGTAGGAAAATACTATTCACTGGGTCAAGAATGCCTCCTGCAGATTCTTGAGCCTGAAGCAGAGTTAGTGCAGTTTTCTTGTCCACAAGTCCCTTCTTCATGGCTTCAAACACGGAAAGAGGCTTGGCTGTGCTTCGGTCAGTGTAACCAATGGCAGCCAGTTCTGCCGCTAACAGCCTTTCTTTATCCTCCTTAGCCACCACCCCTTTGTCACATGCTTCCACTACAGTCAGTTTCTTATTGGTTTCAGGATCAATGATGTGGCCCGTGGCAGCCTGGGCCTCCAAAAGCTTGTTAGCGCTATCAATTGGAATGAGTCCTTGTTTCTTGGCTTCTGCAAAGGACATTTTGCCTCGATCTCCAGCTATCACAGCAGCTATGGCCCCAGTACCCTTGAGAATGACTTTCTTGGCCTCAGATACCTCTGGAATGGTTTTCTCCTTTTTCAAAATTTGGTTTAACGTGGGCTCGTCTAATACTTCGCAATCAAGCAACTGCTGTGCTCTGACTGGCTTTCGGATACCATCAAAGATTAGTTTCTTGGGGTCTTTCGTTTCAGAGATAGGCAGAAGCAGAAGACCTGTTTCCGGTTCAGTCTTGCACCTTCTCTTCAATGACTCATAGGTAACACCCTTTTCAGTGTCTGGGTCCACGTAACACTCTGGCTTTTGGATGAGGGAGCGTTTCAGTTCTTCATCGATAAGTTTGCGTTTTATGGCAATATCTGTGGGTAGGAAAATACTATTCACTGGGTCAAGAATGCCTCCTGCAGATTCTTGAGCCTGAAGCAGAGTTAGTGCAGTTTTCTTGTCCACAAGTCCCTTCTTCATGGCTTCAAACACGGAAAGAGGCTTGGCTGTGCTTCGGTCAGTGTAACCAATGGCAGCCAGTTCTGCCGCTAACAGCCTTTCTTTATCCTCCTTAGCCACCACCCCTTTGTCACATGCTTCCACTACAGTCAGTTTCTTATTGGTTTCAGGATCAATGATGTGGCCCGTGGCAGCCTGGGCCTCCATAAGCTTGTTAGCGCTATCAATTGGAATGAGTCCTTGTTTCTTGGCTTCTGCAAAGGACATTTTGCCTCGATCTCCAGCTATCACAGCAGCTATGGCCCCAGTACCCTTGAGAATGACTTTCTTGGCCTCAGATACCTCTGGAAAGGTTTTCTCCTTTTTCAAAAGTTGGTTTAACGTGGGCTCGTCTAATACTTCGCAATCAAGCAACTGCTGTGCTCTGACTGGCTTTCGGATACCATCAAAGATTAGTTTCTTGGGGTCTTTCGTTTCAGAGATAGGCAGAAGCAGAAGACCTGTTTCCGGTTCAGTCTTGCACCTTCTCTTCAATGACTCATAGGTAACACCCTTTTCAGTGTCTGGGTCCACGTAACACTCTGGCTTTTGGATGAGGGAGCGTTTCAGTTCTTCATCGATAAGTTTCCGTTTTATGGCAATATCTGTGGGTAGGAAAATACTATTCACTGGGTCAAGAATGCCTCCTGCAGATTCTTGAGCCTGAAGCAGAGTTAGTGCAGTTTTCTTGTCCACAAGTCCCTTCTTCATGGCTTCAAACACGGAAAGAGGCTTGGCTGTGCTTCGGTCAGTGTAACCAATGGCAGCCAGTTCTGCCGCTAACAGCCTTTCTTTATCCTCCTTAGCCACCACCCCTTTGTCACATGCTTCCACTACAGTCAGTTTCTTATTGGTTTCAGGATCAATGATGTGGCCCGTGGCAGCCTGGGCCTCCAAAAGCTTGTTAGCGCTATCAATTGGAATGAGTCCTTGTTTCTTGGCTTCTGCAAAGGACATTTTGCCTCGATCTCCAGCTATCACAGCAGCTATGGCCCCAGTACCCTTGAGAATGACTTTCTTGGCCTCAGATACCTCTGGAATGGTTTTCTCCTTTTTCAAAATTTGGTTTAACGTGGGCTCGTCTAATACTTCGCAATCAAGCAACTGCTGTGCTCTGACTGGCTTTCGGATACCATCAAAGATTAGTTTCTTGGGGTCTTTCGTTTCAGAGATAGGCAGAAGCAGAAGACCTGTTTCCGGTTCAGTCTTGCACCTTCTCTTCAATGACTCATAGGTAACACCCTTTTCAGTGTCTGGGTCCACGTAACACTCTGGCTTTTGGATGAGGGAGCGTTTCAGTTCTTCATCGATAAGTTTGCGTTTTATGGCAATATCTGTGGGTAGGAAAATACTATTCACTGGGTCAAGAATGCCTCCTGCAGATTCTTGAGCCTGAAGCAGAGTTAGTGCAGTTTTCTTGTCCACAAGTCCCTTCTTCATGGCTTCAAACACGGAAAGAGGCTTGGCTGTGCTTCGGTCAGTGTAACCAATGGCAGCCAGTTCTGCCGCTAACAGCCTTTCTTTATCCTCCTTAGCCACCACCCCTTTGTCACATGCTTCCACTACAGTCAGTTTCTTATTGGTTTCAGGATCAATGATGTGGCCCGTGGCAGCCTGGGCCTCCAAAAGCTTGTTAGCACTATCAATTGGAATGAGTCCTTGTTTCTTGGCTTCTGCAAAGGACATTTTGCCTCGATCTCCAGCTATCACAGCAGCTATGGCCCCAGTACCCTTGAGAATGACTTTCTTGGCCTCAGATACCTCTGGAATGGTTTTCTCCTTTTTCAAAATTTGGTTTAACGTGGGCTCGTCTAATACTTCGCAATCAAGCAACTGCTGTGCTCTGACTGGCTTTCGGATACCATCAAAGATTAGTTTCTTGGGGTCTTTCGTTTCAGAGATAGGCAGAAGCAGAAGACCTGTTTCCGGTTCAGTCTTGCACCTTCTCTTCAATGACTCATAGGTAACACCCTTTTCAGTGTCTGGGTCCACGTAACACTCTGGCTTTTGGATGAGGGAGCGTTTCAGTTCTTCATCGATAAGTTTGCGTTTTATGGCAATATCTGTGGGTAGGAAAATACTATTCACTGGGTCAAGAATGCCTCCTGCAGATTCTTGAGCCTGAAGCAGAGTTAGTGCAGTTTTCTTGTCCACAAGTCCCTTCTTCATGGCTTCAAACACGGAAAGAGGCTTGGCTGTGCTTCGGTCAGTGTAACCAATGGCAGCCAGTTCTGCCGCTAACAGCCTTTCTTTATCCTCCTTAGCCACCACCCCTTTGTCACATGCTTCCACTACAGTCAGTTTCTTATTGGTTTCAGGATCAATGATGTGGCCCGTGGCAGCCTGGGCCTCCAAAAGCTTGTTAGCACTATCAATTGGAATGAGTCCTTGTTTCTTGGCTTCTGCAAAGGACATTTTGCCTCGATCTCCAGCTATCACAGCAGCTATGGCCCCAGTACCCTTGAGAATGACTTTCTTGGCCTCAGATACCTCTGGAATGGTTTTCTCCTTTTTCAAAATTTGGTTTAACGTGGGCTCGTCTAATACTTCGCAATCAAGCAACTGCTGTGCTCTGACTGGCTTTCGGATACCATCAAAGATTAGTTTCTTGGGGTCTTTCGTTTCAGAGATAGGCAGAAGCAGAAGACCTGTTTCCGGTTCAGTCTTGCACCTTCTCTTCAATGACTCATAGGTAACACCCTTTTCAGTGTCTGGGTCCACGTAACACTCTGGCTTTTGGATGAGGGAGCGTTTCAGTTCTTCATCGATAAGTTTGCGTTTTATGGCAATATCTGTGGGTAGGAAAATACTATTCACTGGGTCAAGAATGCCTCCTGCAGATTCTTGAGCCTGAAGCAGAGTTAGTGCAGTTTTCTTGTCCACAAGTCCCTTCTTCATGGCTTCAAACACGGAAAGAGGCTTGGCTGTGCTTCGGTCAGTGTAACCAATGGCAGCCAGTTCTGCCGCTAACAGCCTTTCTTTATCCTCCTTAGCCACCACCCCTTTGTCACATGCTTCCACTACAGTCAGTTTCTTATTGGTTTCAGGATCAATGATGTGGCCCGTGGCAGCCTGGGCCTCCAAAAGCTTGTTAGCACTATCAATTGGAATGAGTCCTTGTTTCTTGGCTTCTGCAAAGGACATTTTGCCTCGATCTCCAGCTATCACAGCAGCTATGGCCCCAGTACCCTTGAGAATGACTTTCTTGGCCTCAGATACCTCTGGAATGGTTTTCTCCTTTTTCAAAATTTGGTTTAACGTGGGCTCGTCTAATACTTCGCAATCAAGCAACTGCTGTGCTCTGACTGGCTTTCGGATACCATCAAAGATTAGTTTCTTGGGGTCTTTCGTTTCAGAGATAGGCAGAAGCAGAAGACCTGTTTCCGGTTCAGTCTTGCACCTTCTCTTCAATGACTCATAGGTAACACCCTTTTCAGTGTCTGGGTCCACGTAACACTCTGGCTTTTGGATGAGGGAGCGTTTCAGTTCTTCATCGATAAGTTTGCGTTTTATGGCAATATCTGTGGGTAGGAAAATACTATTCACTGGGTCAAGAATGCCTCCTGCAGATTCTTGAGCCTGAAGCAGAGTTAGTGCAGTTTTCTTGTCCACAAGTCCCTTCTTCATGGCTTCAAACACGGAAAGAGGCTTGGCTGTGCTTCGGTCAGTGTAACCAATGGCAGCCAGTTCTGCCGCTAACAGCCTTTCTTTATCCTCCTTAGCCACCACCCCTTTGTCACATGCTTCCACTACAGTCAGTTTCTTATTGGTTTCAGGATCAATGATGTGGCCCGTGGCAGCCTGGGCCTCCAAAAGCTTGTTAGCACTATCAATTGGAATGAGTCCTTGTTTCTTGGCTTCTGCAAAGGACATTTTGCCTCGATCTCCAGCTATCACAGCAGCTATGGCCCCAGTACCCTTGAGAATGACTTTCTTGGCCTCAGATACCTCTGGAATGGTTTTCTCCTTTTTCAAAATTTGGTTTAACGTGGGCTCGTCTAATACTTCGCAATCAAGCAACTGCTGTGCTCTGACTGGCTTTCGGATACCATCAAAGATTAGTTTCTTGGGGTCTTTCGTTTCAGAGATAGGCAGAAGCAGAAGACCTGTTTCCGGTTCAGTCTTGCACCTTCTCTTCAATGACTCATAGGTAACACCCTTTTCAGTGTCTGGGTCCACGTAACACTCTGGCTTTTGGATGAGGGAGCGTTTCAGTTCTTCATCGATAAGTTTGCGTTTTATGGCAATATCTGTGGGTAGGAAAATACTATTCACTGGGTCAAGAATGCCTCCTGCAGATTCTTGAGCCTGAAGCAGAGTTAGTGCAGTTTTCTTGTCCACAAGTCCCTTCTTCATGGCTTCAAACACGGAAAGAGGCTTGGCTGTGCTTCGGTCAGTGTAACCAATGGCAGCCAGTTCTGCCGCTAACAGCCTTTCTTTATCCTCCTTAGCCACCACCCCTTTGTCACATGCTTCCACTACAGTCAGTTTCTTATTGGTTTCAGGATCAATGATGTGGCCCGTGGCAGCCTGGGCCTCCAAAAGCTTGTTAGCACTATCAATTGGAATGAGTCCTTGTTTCTTGGCTTCTGCAAAGGACATTTTGCCTCGATCTCCAGCTATCACAGCAGCTATGGCCCCAGTACCCTTGAGAATGACTTTCTTGGCCTCAGATACCTCTGGAATGGTTTTCTCCTTTTTCAAAATTTGGTTTAACGTGGGCTCGTCTAATACTTCGCAATCAAGCAACTGCTGTGCTCTGACTGGCTTTCGGATACCATCAAAGATTAGTTTCTTGGGGTCTTTCGTTTCAGAGATAGGCAGAAGCAGAAGACCTGTTTCCGGTTCAGTCTTGCACCTTCTCTTCAATGACTCATAGGTAACACCCTTTTCAGTGTCTGGGTCCACGTAACACTCTGGCTTTTGGATGAGGGAGCGTTTCAGTTCTTCATCGATAAGTTTGCGTTTTATGGCAATATCTGTGGGTAGGAAAATACTATTCACTGGGTCAAGAATGCCTCCTGCAGATTCTTGAGCCTGAAGCAGAGTTAGTGCAGTTTTCTTGTCCACAAGTCCCTTCTTCATGGCTTCAAACACGGAAAGAGGCTTGGCTGTGCTTCGGTCAGTGTAACCAATGGCAGCCAGTTCTGCCGCTAACAGCCTTTCTTTATCCTCCTTAGCCACCACCCCTTTGTCACATGCTTCCACTACAGTCAGTTTCTTATTGGTTTCAGGATCAATGATGTGGCCCGTGGCAGCCTGGGCCTCCAAAAGCTTGTTAGCACTATCAATTGGAATGAGTCCTTGTTTCTTGGCTTCTGCAAAGGACATTTTGCCTCGATCTCCAGCTATCACAGCAGCTATGGCCCCAGTACCCTTGAGAATGACTTTCTTGGCCTCAGATACCTCTGGAATGGTTTTCTCCTTTTTCAAAATTTGGTTTAACGTGGGCTCGTCTAATACTTCGCAATCAAGCAACTGCTGTGCTCTGACTGGCTTTCGGATACCATCAAAGATTAGTTTCTTGGGGTCTTTCGTTTCAGAGATAGGCAGAAGCAGAAGACCTGTTTCCGGTTCAGTCTTGCACCTTCTCTTCAATGACTCATAGGTAACACCCTTTTCAGTGTCTGGGTCCACGTAACACTCTGGCTTTTGGATGAGGGAGCGTTTCAGTTCTTCATCGATAAGTTTGCGTTTTATGGCAATATCTGTGGGTAGGAAAATACTATTCACTGGGTCAAGAATGCCTCCTGCAGATTCTTGAGCCTGAAGCAGAGTTAGTGCAGTTTTCTTGTCCACAAGTCCCTTCTTCATGGCTTCAAACACGGAAAGAGGCTTGGCTGTGCTTCGGTCAGTGTAACCAATGGCAGCCAGTTCTGCCGCTAACAGCCTTTCTTTATCCTCCTTAGCCACCACCCCTTTGTCACATGCTTCCACTACAGTCAGTTTCTTATTGGTTTCAGGATCAATGATGTGGCCCGTGGCAGCCTGGGCCTCCAAAAGCTTGTTAGCACTATCAATTGGAATGAGTCCTTGTTTCTTGGCTTCTGCAAAGGACATTTTGCCTCGATCTCCAGCTATCACAGCAGCTATGGCCCCAGTACCCTTGAGAATGACTTTCTTGGCCTCAGATACCTCTGGAATGGTTTTCTCCTTTTTCAAAATTTGGTTTAACGTGGGCTCGTCTAATACTTCGCAATCAAGCAACTGCTGTCCTCTGACTGGCTTTCGGATACCATCAAAGATTAGTTTCTTGGGGTCTTTCGTTTCAGAGATAGGCAGAAGCAGAAGACCTGTTTCCGGTTCAGTCTTGCACCTTCTCTTCAATGACTCATAGGTAACACCCTTTTCAGTGTCTGGGTCCACGTAACACTCTGGCTTTTGGATGAGGGAGCGTTTCAGTTCTTCATCGATAAGTTTGCGTTTTATGGCAATATCTGTGGGTAGGAAAATACTATTCACTGGGTCAAGAATGCCTCCTGCAGATTCTTGAGCCTGAAGCAGAGTTAGTGCAGTTTTCTTGTCCACAAGTCCCTTCTTCATGGCTTCAAACACGGAAAGAGGCTTGGCTGTGCTTCGGTCAGTGTAACCAATGGCAGCCAGTTCTGCCGCTAACAGCCTTTCTTTATCCTCCTTAGCCACCACCCCTTTGTCACATGCTTCCACTACAGTCAGTTTCTTATTGGTTTCAGGATCAATGATGTGGCCCGTGGCAGCCTGGGCCTCCAAAAGCTTGTTAGCACTATCAATTGGAATGAGTCCTTGTTTCTTGGCTTCTGCAAAGGACATTTTGCCTCGATCTCCAGCTATCACAGCAGCTATGGCCCCAGTACCCTTGAGAATGACTTTCTTGGCCTCAGATACCTCTGGAATGGTTTTCTCCTTTTTCAAAATTTGGTTTAACGTGGGCTCGTCTAATACTTCGCAATCAAGCAACTGCTGTGCTCTGACTGGCTTTCGGATACCATCAAAGATTAGTTTCTTGGGGTCTTTCGTTTCAGAGATAGGCAGAAGCAGAAGACCTGTTTCCGGTTCAGTCTTGCACCTTCTCTTCAATGACTCATAGGTAACACCCTTTTCAGTGTCTGGGTCCACGTAACACTCTGGCTTTTGGATGAGGGAGCGTTTCAGTTCTTCATCGATAAGTTTGCGTTTTATGGCAATATCTGTGGGTAGGAAAATACTATTCACTGGGTCAAGAATGCCTCCTGCAGATTCTTGAGCCTGAAGCAGAGTTAGTGCAGTTTTCTTGTCCACAAGTCCCTTCTTCATGGCTTCAAACACGGAAAGAGGCTTGGCTGTGCTTCGGTCAGTGTAACCAATGGCAGCCAGTTCTGCCGCTAACAGCCTTTCTTTATCCTCCTTAGCCACCACCCCTTTGTCACATGCTTCCACTACAGTCAGTTTCTTATTGGTTTCAGGATCAATGATGTGGCCCGTGGCAGCCTGGGCCTCCAAAAGCTTGTTAGCACTATCAATTGGAATGAGTCCTTGTTTCTTGGCTTCTGCAAAGGACATTTTGCCTCGATCTCCAGCTATCACAGCAGCTATGGCCCCAGTACCCTTGAGAATGACTTTCTTGGCCTCAGATACCTCTGGAATGGTTTTCTCCTTTTTCAAAATTTGGTTTAACGTGGGCTCGTCTAATGCTTCGCAATCAAGCAACTGCTGTGCTCTGACTGGCTTTCGGATACCATCAAAGATTAGTTTCTTGGGGTCTTTCGTTTCAGAGATAGGCAGAAGCAGAAGACCTGTTTCCGGTTCAGTCTTGCACCTTCTCTTCAATGACTCATAGGTAACACCCTTTTCAGTGTCTGGGTCCACGTAACACTCTGGCTTTTGGATGAGGGAGCGTTTCAGTTCTTCATCGATAAGTTTGCGTTTTATGGCAATATCTGTGGGTAGGAAAATACTATTCACTGGGTCAAGAATGCCTCCTGCAGATTCTTGAGCCTGAAGCAGAGTTAGTGCAGTTTTCTTGTCCACAAGTCCCTTCTTCATGGCTTCAAACACGGAAAGAGGCTTGGCTGTGCTTCGGTCAGTGTAACCAATGGCAGCCAGTTCTGCCGCTAACAGCCTTTCTTTATCCTCCTTAGCCACCACCCCTTTGTCACATGCTTCCACTACAGTCAGTTTCTTATTGGTTTCAGGATCAATGATGTGGCCCGTGGCAGCCTGGGCCTCCAAAAGCTTGTTAGCACTATCAATTGGAATGAGTCCTTGTTTCTTGGCTTCTGCAAAGGACATTTTGCCTCGATCTCCAGCTATCACAGCAGCTATGGGCCCAGTACCCTTGAGAATGACTTTCTTGGCCTCAGATACCTCTGGAATGGTTTTCTCCTTTTTCAAAATTTGGTTTAACGTGGGCTCGTCTAATACTTCGCAATCAAGCAACTGCTGTCCTCTGACTGGCTTTCGGATACCATCAAAGATTAGTTTCTTGGGGTCTTTCGTTTCAGAGATAGGCAGAAGCAGAAGACCTGTTTCCGGTTCAGTCTTGCACCTTCTCTTCAATGACTCATAGGTAACACCCTTTTCAGTGTCTGGGTCCACGTAACACTCTGGCTTTTGGATGAGGGAGCGTTTCAGTTCTTCATCGATAAGTTTGCGTTTTATGGCAATATCTGTGGGTAGGAAAATACTATTCACTGGGTCAAGAATGCCTCCTGCAGATTCTTGAGCCTGAAGCAGAGTTAGTGCAGTTTTCTTGTCCACAAGTCCCTTCTTCATGGCTTCAAACACGGAAAGAGGCTTGGCTGTGCTTCGGTCAGTGTAACCAATGGCAGCCAGTTCTGCCGCTAACAGCCTTTCTTTATCCTCCTTAGCCACCACCCCTTTGTCACATGCTTCCACTACAGTCAGTTTCTTATTGGTTTCAGGATCAATGATGTGGCCCGTGGCAGCCTGGGCCTCCAAAAGCTTGTTAGCACTATCAATTGGAATGAGTCCTTGTTTCTTGGCTTCTGCAAAGGACATTTTGCCTCGATCTCCAGCTATCACAGCAGCTATGGCCCCAGTACCCTTGAGAATGACTTTCTTGGCCTCAGATACCTCTGGAATGGTTTTCTCCTTTTTCAAAATTTGGTTTAACGTGGGCTCGTCTAATGCTTCGCAATCAAGCAACTGCTGTGCTCTGACTGGCTTTCGGATACCATCAAAGATTAGTTTCTTGGGGTCTTTCGTTTCAGAGATAGGCAGAAGCAGAAGACCTGTTTCCGGTTCAGTCTTGCACCTTCTCTTCAATGACTCATAGGTAACACCCTTTTCAGTGTCTGGGTCCACGTAACACTCTGGCTTTTGGATGAGGGAGCGTTTCAGTTCTTCATCGATAAGTTTGCGTTTTATGGCAATATCTGTGGGTAGGAAAATACTATTCACTGGGTCAAGAATGCCTCCTGCAGATTCTTGAGCCTGAAGCAGAGTTAGTGCAGTTTTCTTGTCCACAAGTCCCTTCTTCATGGCTTCAAACACGGAAAGAGGCTTGGCTGTGCTTCGGTCAGTGTAACCAATGGCAGCCAGTTCTGCCGCTAACAGCCTTTCTTTATCCTCCTTAGCCACCACCCCTTTGTCACATGCTTCCACTACAGTCAGTTTCTTATTGGTTTCAGGATCAATGATGTGGCCCGTGGCAGCCTGGGCCTCCAAAAGCTTGTTAGCACTATCAATTGGAATGAGTCCTTGTTTCTTGGCTTCTGCAAAGGACATTTTGCCTCGATCTCCAGCTATCACAGCAGCTATGGCCCCAGTACCCTTGAGAATGACTTTCTTGGCCTCAGATACCTCTGGAATGGTTTTCTCCTTTTTCAAAATTTGGTTTAACGTGGGCTCGTCTAATACTTCGCAATCAAGCAACTGCTGTCCTCTGACTGGCTTTCGGATACCATCAAAGATTAGTTTCTTGGGGTCTTTCGTTTCAGAGATAGGCAGAAGCAGAAGACCTGTTTCCGGTTCAGTCTTGCACCTTCTCTTCAATGACTCATAGGTAACACCCTTTTCAGTGTCTGGGTCCACGTAACACTCTGGCTTTTGGATGAGGGAGCGTTTCAGTTCTTCATCGATAAGTTTGCGTTTTATGGCAATATCTGTGGGTAGGAAAATACTATTCACTGGGTCAAGAATGCCTCCTGCAGATTCTTGAGCCTGAAGCAGAGTTAGTGCAGTTTTCTTGTCCACAAGTCCCTTCTTCATGGCTTCAAACACGGAAAGAGGCTTGGCTGTGCTTCGGTCAGTGTAACCAATGGCAGCCAGTTCTGCCGCTAACAGCCTTTCTTTATCCTCCTTAGCCACCACCCCTTTGTCACATGCTTCCACTACAGTCAGTTTCTTATTGGTTTCAGGATCAATGATGTGGCCCGTGGCAGCCTGGGCCTCCAAAAGCTTGTTAGCACTATCAATTGGAATGAGTCCTTGTTTCTTGGCTTCTGCAAAGGACATTTTGCCTCGATCTCCAGCTATCACAGCAGCTATGGCCCCAGTACCCTTGAGAATGACTTTCTTGGCCTCAGATACCTCTGGAATGGTTTTCTCCTTTTTCAAAATTTGGTTTAACGTGGGCTCGTCTAATACTTCGCAATCAAGCAACTGCTGTCCTCTGACTGGCTTTCGGATACCATCAAAGATTAGTTTCTTGGGGTCTTTCGTTTCAGAGATAGGCAGAAGCAGAAGACCTGTTTCCGGTTCAGTCTTGCACCTTCTCTTCAATGACTCATAGGTAACACCCTTTTCAGTGTCTGGGTCCACGTAACACTCTGGCTTTTGGATGAGGGAGCGTTTCAGTTCTTCATCGATAAGTTTGCGTTTTATGGCAATATCTGTGGGTAGGAAAATACTATTCACTGGGTCAAGAATGCCTCCTGCAGATTCTTGAGCCTGAAGCAGAGTTAGTGCAGTTTTCTTGTCCACAAGTCCCTTCTTCATGGCTTCAAACACGGAAAGAGGCTTGGCTGTGCTTCGGTCAGTGTAACCAATGGCAGCCAGTTCTGCCGCTAACAGCCTTTCTTTATCCTCCTTAGCCACCACCCCTTTGTCACATGCTTCCACTACAGTCAGTTTCTTATTGGTTTCAGGATCAATGATGTGGCCCGTGGCAGCCTGGGCCTCCAAAAGCTTGTTAGCACTATCAATTGGAATGAGTCCTTGTTTCTTGGCTTCTGCAAAGGACATTTTGCCTCGATCTCCAGCTATCACAGCAGCTATGGGCCCAGTACCCTTGAGAATGACTTTCTTGGCCTCAGATACCTCTGGAATGGTTTTCTCCTTTTTCAAAATTTGGTTTAACGTGGGCTCGTCTAATACTTCGCAATCAAGCAACTGCTGTCCTCTGACTGGCTTTCGGATACCATCAAAGATTAGTTTCTTGGGGTCTTTCGTTTCAGAGATAGGCAGAAGCAGAAGACCTGTTTCCGGTTCAGTCTTGCACCTTCTCTTCAATGACTCATAGGTAACACCCTTTTCAGTGTCTGGGTCCACGTAACACTCTGGCTTTTGGATGAGGGAGCGTTTCAGTTCTTCATCGATAAGTTTGCGTTTTATGGCAATATCTGTGGGTAGGAAAATACTATTCACTGGGTCAAGAATGCCTCCTGCAGATTCTTGAGCCTGAAGCAGAGTTAGTGCAGTTTTCTTGTCCACAAGTCCCTTCTTCATGGCTTCAAACACGGAAAGAGGCTTGGCTGTGCTTCGGTCAGTGTAACCAATGGCAGCCAGTTCTGCCGCTAACAGCCTTTCTTTATCCTCCTTAGCCACCACCCCTTTGTCACATGCTTCCACTACAGTCAGTTTCTTATTGGTTTCAGGATCAATGATGTGGCCCGTGGCAGCCTGGGCCTCCAAAAGCTTGTTAGCACTATCAATTGGAATGAGTCCTTGTTTCTTGGCTTCTGCAAAGGACATTTTGCCTCGATCTCCAGCTATCACAGCAGCTATGGCCCCAGTACCCTTGAGAATGACTTTCTTGGCCTCAGATACCTCTGGAATGGTTTTCTCCTTTTTCAAAATTTGGTTTAACGTGGGCTCGTCTAATACTTCGCAATCAAGCAACTGCTGTCCTCTGACTGGCTTTCGGATACCATCAAAGATTAGTTTCTTGGGGTCTTTCGTTTCAGAGATAGGCAGAAGCAGAAGACCTGTTTCCGGTTCAGTCTTGCACCTTCTCTTCAATGACTCATAGGTAACACCCTTTTCAGTGTCTGGGTCCACGTAACACTCTGGCTTTTGGATGAGGGAGCGTTTCAGTTCTTCATCGATAAGTTTGCGTTTTATGGCAATATCTGTGGGTAGGAAAATACTATTCACTGGGTCAAGAATGCCTCCTGCAGATTCTTGAGCCTGAAGCAGAGTTAGTGCAGTTTTCTTGTCCACAAGTCCCTTCTTCATGGCTTCAAACACGGAAAGAGGCTTGGCTGTGCTTCGGTCAGTGTAACCAATGGCAGCCAGTTCTGCCGCTAACAGCCTTTCTTTATCCTCCTTAGCCACCACCCCTTTGTCACATGCTTCCACTACAGTCAGTTTCTTATTGGTTTCAGGATCAATGATGTGGCCCGTGGCAGCCTGGGCCTCCAAAAGCTTGTTAGCACTATCAATTGGAATGAGTCCTTGTTTCTTGGCTTCTGCAAAGGACATTTTGCCTCGATCTCCAGCTATCACAGCAGCTATGGGCCCAGTACCCTTGAGAATGACTTGCTTGGCCTCAGATACCTCTGGAATGGTTTTCTCCTTTTTCAAAATTTGGTTTAACGTGGGCTCGTCTAATACTTCGCAATCAAGCAACTGCTGTCCTCTGACTGGCTTTCGGATACCATCAAAGATTAGTTTCTTGGGGTCTTTCGTTTCAGAGATAGGCAGAAGCAGAAGACCTGTTTCCGGTTCAGTCTTGCACCTTCTCTTCAATGACTCATAGGTAACACCCTTTTCAGTGTCTGGGTCCACGTAACACTCTGGCTTTTGGATGAGGGAGCGTTTCAGTTCTTCATCGATAAGTTTGCGTTTTATGGCAATATCTGTGGGTAGGAAAATACTATTCACTGGGTCAAGAATGCCTCCTGCAGATTCTTGAGCCTGAAGCAGAGTTAGGGCAGTTTTCTTGTCCACAAGTCCCTTCTTCATGGCTTCAAACACGGAAAGAGGCTTGGCTGTGCTTCGGTCAGTGTAACCAATGGCAGCCAGTTCTGCCGCTAACAGCCTTTCTTTATCCTCCTTAGCCACCACCCCTTTGTCACATGCTTCCACTACAGTCAGTTTCTTATTGGTTTCAGGATCAATGATGTGGCCCGTGGCAGCCTGGGCCTCCAAAAGCTTGTTAGCACTATCAATTGGAATGAGTCCTTGTTTCTTGGCTTCTGCAAAGGACATTTTGCCTCGATCTCCAGCTATCACAGCAGCTATGGGCCCAGTACCCTTGAGAATGACTTTCTTGGCCTCAGATACCTCTGGAATGGTTTTCTCCTTTTTCAAAATTTGGTTTAACGTGGGCTCGTCTAATACTTCGCAATCAAGCAACTGCTGTCCTCTGACTGGCTTTCGGATACCATCAAAGATTAGTTTCTTGGGGTCTTTCGTTTCAGAGATAGGCAGAAGCAGAAGACCTGTTTCCGGTTCAGTCTTGCACCTTCTCTTCAATGACTCATAGGTAACACCCTTTTCAGTGTCTGGGTCCACGTAACACTCTGGCTTTTGGATGAGGGAGCGTTTCAGTTCTTCATCGATAAGTTTGCGTTTTATGGCAATATCTGTGGGTAGGAAAATACTATTCACTGGGTCAAGAATGCCTCCTGCAGATTCTTGAGCCTGAAGCAGAGTTAGTGCAGTTTTCTTGTCCACAAGTCCCTTCTTCATGGCTTCAAACACGGAAAGAGGCTTGGCTGTGCTTCGGTCAGTGTAACCAATGGCAGCCAGTTCTGCCGCTAACAGCCTTTCTTTATCCTCCTTAGCCACCACCCCTTTGTCACATGCTTCCACTACAGTCAGTTTCTTATTGGTTTCAGGATCAATGATGTGGCCCGTGGCAGCCTGGGCCTCCAAAAGCTTGTTAGCACTATCAATTGGAATGAGTCCTTGTTTCTTGGCTTCTGCAAAGGACATTTTGCCTCGATCTCCAGCTATCACAGCAGCTATGGGCCCAGTACCCTTGAGAATGACTTGCTTGGCCTCAGATACCTCTGGAATGGTTTTCTCCTTTTTCAAAATTTGGTTTAACGTGGGCTCGTCTAATACTTCGCAATCAAGCAACTGCTGTCCTCTGACTGGCTTTCGGATACCATCAAAGATTAGTTTCTTGGGGTCTTTCGTTTCAGAGATAGGCAGAAGCAGAAGACCTGTTTCCGGTTCAGTCTTGCACCTTCTCTTCAATGACTCATAGGTAACACCCTTTTCAGTGTCTGGGTCCACGTAACACTCTGGCTTTTGGATGAGGGAGCGTTTCAGTTCTTCATCGATAAGTTTGCGTTTTATGGCAATATCTGTGGGTAGGAAAATACTATTCACTGGGTCAAGAATGCCTCCTGCAGATTCTTGAGCCTGAAGCAGAGTTAGGGCAGTTTTCTTGTCCACAAGTCCCTTCTTCATGGCTTCAAACACGGAAAGAGGCTTGGCTGTGCTTCGGTCAGTGTAACCAATGGCAGCCAGTTCTGCCGCTAACAGCCTTTCTTTATCCTCCTTAGCCACCACCCCTTTGTCACATGCTTCCACTACAGTCAGTTTCTTATTGGTTTCAGGATCAATGATGTGGCCCGTGGCAGCCTGGGCCTCCAAAAGCTTGTTAGCACTATCAATTGGAATGAGTCCTTGTTTCTTGGCTTCTGCAAAGGACATTTTGCCTCGATCTCCAGCTATCACAGCAGCTATGGGCCCAGTACCCTTGAGAATGACTTGCTTGGCCTCAGATACCTCTGGAATGGTTTTCTCCTTTTTCAAAATTTGGTTTAACGTGGGCTCGTCTAATACTTCGCAATCAAGCAACTGCTGTCCTCTGACTGGCTTTCGGATACCATCAAAGATTAGTTTCTTGGGGTCTTTCGTTTCAGAGATAGGCAGAAGCAGAAGACCTGTTTCCGGTTCAGTCTTGCACCTTCTCTTCAATGACTCATAGGTAACACCCTTTTCAGTGTCTGGGTCCACGTAACACTCTGGCTTTTGGATGAGGGAGCGTTTCAGTTCTTCATCGATAAGTTTGCGTTTTATGGCAATATCTGTGGGTAGGAAAATACTATTCACTGGGTCAAGAATGCCTCCTGCAGATTCTTGAGCCTGAAGCAGAGTTAGGGCAGTTTTCTTGTCCACAAGTCCCTTCTTCATGGCTTCAAACACGGAAAGAGGCTTGGCTGTGCTTCGGTCAGTGTAACCAATGGCAGCCAGTTCTGCCGCTAACAGCCTTTCTTTATCCTCCTTAGCCACCACCCCTTTGTCACATGCTTCCACTACAGTCAGTTTCTTATTGGTTTCAGGATCAATGATGTGGCCCGTGGCAGCCTGGGCCTCCAAAAGCTTGTTAGCACTATCAATTGGAATGAGTCCTTGTTTCTTGGCTTCTGCAAAGGACATTTTGCCTCGATCTCCAGCTATCACAGCAGCTATGGGCCCAGTACCCTTGAGAATGACTTTCTTGGCCTCAGATACCTCTGGAATGGTTTTCTCCTTTTTCAAAATTTGGTTTAACGTGGGCTCGTCTAATACTTCGCAATCAAGCAACTGCTGTCCTCTGACTGGCTTTCGGATACCATCAAAGATTAGTTTCTTGGGGTCTTTCGTTTCAGAGATAGGCAGAAGCAGAAGACCTGTTTCCGGTTCAGTCTTGCACCTTCTCTTCAATGACTCATAGGTAACACCCTTTTCAGTGTCTGGGTCCACGTAACACTCTGGCTTTTGGATGAGGGAGCGTTTCAGTTCTTCATCGATAAGTTTGCGTTTTATGGCAATATCTGTGGGTAGGAAAATACTATTCACTGGGTCAAGAATGCCTCCTGCAGATTCTTGAGCCTGAAGCAGAGTTAGTGCAGTTTTCTTGTCCACAAGTCCCTTCTTCATGGCTTCAAACACGGAAAGAGGCTTGGCTGTGCTTCGGTCAGTGTAACCAATGGCAGCCAGTTCTGCCGCTAACAGCCTTTCTTTATCCTCCTTAGCCACCACCCCTTTGTCACATGCTTCCACTACAGTCAGTTTCTTATTGGTTTCAGGATCAATGATGTGGCCCGTGGCAGCCTGGGCCTCCAAAAGCTTGTTAGCACTATCAATTGGAATGAGTCCTTGTTTCTTGGCTTCTGCAAAGGACATTTTGCCTCGATCTCCAGCTATCACAGCAGCTATGGGCCCAGTACCCTTGAGAATGACTTGCTTGGCCTCAGATACCTCTGGAATGGTTTTCTCCTTTTTCAAAATTTGGTTTAACGTGGGCTCGTCTAATACTTCGCAATCAAGCAACTGCTGTCCTCTGACTGGCTTTCGGATACCATCAAAGATTAGTTTCTTGGGGTCTTTCGTTTCAGAGATAGGCAGAAGCAGAAGACCTGTTTCCGGTTCAGTCTTGCACCTTCTCTTCAATGACTCATAGGTAACACCCTTTTCAGTGTCTGGGTCCACGTAACACTCTGGCTTTTGGATGAGGGAGCGTTTCAGTTCTTCATCGATAAGTTTGCGTTTTATGGCAATATCTGTGGGTAGGAAAATACTATTCACTGGGTCAAGAATGCCTCCTGCAGATTCTTGAGCCTGAAGCAGAGTTAGGGCAGTTTTCTTGTCCACAAGTCCCTTCTTCATGGCTTCAAACACGGAAAGAGGCTTGGCTGTGCTTCGGTCAGTGTAACCAATGGCAGCCAGTTCTGCCGCTAACAGCCTTTCTTTATCCTCCTTAGCCACCACCCCTTTGTCACATGCTTCCACTACAGTCAGTTTCTTATTGGTTTCAGGATCAATGATGTGGCCCGTGGCAGCCTGGGCCTCCAAAAGCTTGTTAGCACTATCAATTGGAATGAGTCCTTGTTTCTTGGCTTCTGCAAAGGACATTTTGCCTCGATCTCCAGCTATCACAGCAGCTATGGGCCCAGTACCCTTGAGAATGACTTTCTTGGCCTCAGATACCTCTGGAATGGTTTTCTCCTTTTTCAAAATTTGGTTTAACGTGGGCTCGTCTAATACTTCGCAATCAAGCAACTGCTGTCCTCTGACTGGCTTTCGGATACCATCAAAGATTAGTTTCTTGGGGTCTTTCGTTTCAGAGATAGGCAGAAGCAGAAGACCTGTTTCCGGTTCAGTCTTGCACCTTCTCTTCAATGACTCATAGGTAACACCCTTTTCAGTGTCTGGGTCCACGTAACACTCTGGCTTTTGGATGAGGGAGCGTTTCAGTTCTTCATCGATAAGTTTGCGTTTTATGGCAATATCTGTGGGTAGGAAAATACTATTCACTGGGTCAAGAATGCCTCCTGCAGATTCTTGAGCCTGAAGCAGAGTTAGGGCAGTTTTCTTGTCCACAAGTCCCTTCTTCATGGCTTCAAACACGGAAAGAGGCTTGGCTGTGCTTCGGTCAGTGTAACCAATGGCAGCCAGTTCTGCCGCTAACAGCCTTTCTTTATCCTCCTTAGCCACCACCCCTTTGTCACATGCTTCCACTACAGTCAGTTTCTTATTGGTTTCAGGATCAATGATGTGGCCCGTGGCAGCCTGGGCCTCCAAAAGCTTGTTAGCACTATCAATTGGAATGAGTCCTTGTTTCTTGGCTTCTGCAAAGGACATTTTGCCTCGATCTCCAGCTATCACAGCAGCTATGGGCCCAGTACCCTTGAGAATGACTTTCTTGGCCTCAGATACCTCTGGAATGGTTTTCTCCTTTTTCAAAATTTGGTTTAACGTGGGCTCGTCTAATACTTCGCAATCAAGCAACTGCTGTCCTCTGACTGGCTTTCGGATACCATCAAAGATTAGTTTCTTGGGGTCTTTCGTTTCAGAGATAGGCAGAAGCAGAAGACCTGTTTCCGGTTCAGTCTTGCACCTTCTCTTCAATGACTCATAGGTAACACCCTTTTCAGTGTCTGGGTCCACGTAACACTCTGGCTTTTGGATGAGGGAGCGTTTCAGTTCTTCATCGATAAGTTTGCGTTTCATGGCAATATCTGTGGGTAGGAAAATACTATTCACTGGGTCAAGAATGCCTCCTGCAGATTCTTGAGCCTGAAGCAGAGTTAGTGCAGTTTTCTTGTCCACAAGTCCCTTCTTCATGGCTTCAAACACGGAAAGAGGCTTGGCTGTGCTTCGGTCAGTGTAACCAATGGCAGCCAGTTCTGCCGCTAACAGCCTTTCTTTATCCTCCTTAGCCACCACCCCTTTGTCACATGCTTCCACTACAGTCAGTTTCTTATTGGTTTCAGGATCAATGATGTGGCCCGTGGCAGCCTGGGCCTCCAAAAGCTTGTTAGCACTATCAATTGGAATGAGTCCTTGTTTCTTGGCTTCTGCAAAGGACATTTTGCCTCGATCTCCAGCTATCACAGCAGCTATGGGCCCAGTACCCTTGAGAATGACTTTCTTGGCCTCAGATACCTCTGGAATGGTTTTCTCCTTTTTCAAAATTTGGTTTAACGTGGGCTCGTCTAATACTTCGCAATCAAGCAACTGCTGTCCTCTGACTGGCTTTCGGATACCATCAAAGATTAGTTTCTTGGGGTCTTTCGTTTCAGAGATAGGCAGAAGCAGAAGACCTGTTTCCGGTTCAGTCTTGCACCTTCTCTTCAATGACTCATAGGTAACACCCTTTTCAGTGTCTGGGTCCACGTAACACTCTGGCTTTTGGATGAGGGAGCGTTTCAGTTCTTCATCGATAAGTTTGCGTTTTATGGCAATATCTGTGGGTAGGAAAATACTATTCACTGGGTCAAGAATGCCTCCTGCAGATTCTTGAGCCTGAAGCAGAGTTAGGGCAGTTTTCTTGTCCACAAGTCCCTTCTTCATGGCTTCAAACACGGAAAGAGGCTTGGCTGTGCTTCGGTCAGTGTAACCAATGGCAGCCAGTTCTGCCGCTAACAGCCTTTCTTTATCCTCCTTAGCCACCACCCCTTTGTCACATGCTTCCACTACAGTCAGTTTCTTATTGGTTTCAGGATCAATGATGTGGCCCGTGGCAGCCTGTGCCTCCAAAAGCTTGTTAGCACTATCAATTGGAATGAGTCCTTGTTTCTTGGCTTCTGCAAAGGACATTTTGCCTCGATCTCCAGCTATCACAGCAGCTATGGGCCCAGTACCCTTGAGAATGACTTTCTTGGCCTCAGATACCTCTGGAATGGTTTTCTCCTTTTTCAAAATTTGGTTTAACGTGGGCTCGTCTAATACTTCGCAATCAAGCAACTGCTGTCCTCTGACTGGCTTTCGGATACCATCAAAGATTAGTTTCTTGGGGTCTTTCGTTTCAGAGATAGGCAGAAGCAGAAGACCTGTTTCCGGTTCAGTCTTGCACCTTCTCTTCAATGACTCATAGGTAACACCCTTTTCAGTGTCTGGGTCCACGTAACACTCTGGCTTTTGGATGAGGGAGCGTTTCAGTTCTTCATCGATAAGTTTGCGTTTTATGGCAATATCTGTGGGTAGGAAAATACTATTCACTGGGTCAAGAATGCCTCCTGCAGATTCTTGAGCCTGAAGCAGAGTTAGGGCAGTTTTCTTGTCCACAAGTCCCTTCTTCATGGCTTCAAACACGGAAAGAGGCTTGGCTGTGCTTCGGTCAGTGTAACCAATGGCAGCCAGTTCTGCCGCTAACAGCCTTTCTTTATCCTCCTTAGCCACCACCCCTTTGTCACATGCTTCCACTACAGTCAGTTTCTTATTGGTTTCAGGATCAATGATGTGGCCCGTGGCAGCCTGGGCCTCCAAAAGCTTGTTAGCACTATCAATTGGAATGAGTCCTTGTTTCTTGGCTTCTGCAAAGGACATTTTGCCTCGATCTCCAGCTATCACAGCAGCTATGGCCCCAGTACCCTTGAGAATGACTTTCTTGGCCTCAGATACCTCTGGAATGGTTTTCTCCTTTTTCAAAATTTGGTTTAACGTGGGCTCGTCTAATACTTCGCAATCAAGCAACTGCTGTCCTCTGACTGGCTGTCGGATACCATCAAAGATTAGTTTCTTGGGGTCTTTCGTTTCAGAGATAGGCAGAAGCAGAAGACCTGTTTCCGGTTCAGTCTTGCACCTTCTCTTCAATGACTCATAGGTAACACCCTGTTCAGTGTCTGGGTCCACGTAACACTCTGGCTTTTGGATGAGGGAGCGTTTCAGTTCTTCATCGATAAGTTTGCGTTTTATGGCAATATCTGTGGGTAGGAAAATACTATTCACTGGGTCAAGAATGCCTCCTGCAGATTCTTGAGCCTGAAGCAGAGTTAGTGCAGTTTTCTTGTCCACAAGTCCCTTCTTCATGGCTTCAAACACGGAAAGAGGCTTGGCTGTGCTTCGGTCAGTGTAACCAATGGCAGCCAGTTCTGCCGCTAACAGCCTTTCTTTATCCTCCTTAGCCACCACCCCTTTGTCACATGCTTCCACTACAGTCAGTTTCTTATTGGTTTCAGGATCAATGATGTGGCCCGTGGCAGCCTGGGCCTCCAAAAGCTTGTTAGCACTATCAATTGGAATGAGTCCTTGTTTCTTGGCTTCTGCAAAGGACATTTTGCCTCGATCTCCAGCTATCACAGCAGCTATGGGCCCAGTACCCTTGAGAATGACTTTCTTGGCCTCAGATACCTCTGGAATGGTTTTCTCCTTTTTCAAAATTTGGTTTAACGTGGGCTCGTCTAATACTTCGCAATCAAGCAACTGCTGTCCTCTGACTGGCTTTCGGATACCATCAAAGATTAGTTTCTTGGGGTCTTTCGTTTCAGAGATAGGCAGAAGCAGAAGACCTGTTTCCGGTTCAGTCTTGCACCTTCTCTTCAATGACTCATAGGTAACACCCTTTTCAGTGTCTGGGTCCACGTAACACTCTGGCTTTTGGATGAGGGAGCGTTTCAGTTCTTCATCGATAAGTTTGCGTTTTATGGCAATATCTGTGGGTAGGAAAATACTA
Organism: Micromesistius poutassou; assembly: GCF_964030765.1. Lineage (NCBI taxonomy): Eukaryota > Metazoa > Chordata > Actinopteri > Gadiformes > Gadidae > Micromesistius > Micromesistius poutassou. Next base: position 20,274,669 of record NC_140279.1, on the reverse strand, counting down.
TTCACTGGGTCAAGAATGCCTCCTGCAGATTCTTGAGCCTGAAGCAGAGTTAGGGCAGTTTTCTTGTCCACAAGTCCCTTCTTCATGGCTTCAAACACGGAAAGAGGCTTGGCTGTGCTTCGGTCAGTGTAACCAATGGCAGCCAGTTCTGCCGCTAACAGCCTTTCTTTATCCTCCTTAGCCACCACCCCTTTGTCACATGCTTCCACTACAGTCAGTTTCTTATTGGTTTCAGGATCAATGATGTGGCCCGTGGCAGCCTGGGCCTCCAAAAGCTTGTTAGCACTATCAATTGGAATGAGTCCTTGTTTCTTGGCTTCTGCAAAGGACATTTTGCCTCGATCTCCAGCTATCACAGCAGCTATGGGCCCAGTACCCTTGAGAATGACTTTCTTGGCCTCAGATACCTCTGGAATGGTTTTCTCCTTTTTCAAAATTTGGTTTAACGTGGGCTCGTCTAATACTTCGCAATCAAGCAACTGCTGTCCTCTGACTGGCTTTCGGATACCATCAAAGATTAGTTTCTTGGGGTCTTTCGTTTCAGAGATAGGCAGAAGCAGAAGACCTGTTTCCGGTTCAGTCTTGCACCTTCTCTTCAATGACTCATAGGTAACACCCTGTTCAGTGTCTGGGTCCACGTAACACTCTGGCTTTTGGATGAGGGAGCGTTTCAGTTCTTCATCGATAAGTTTGCGTTTTATGGCAATATCTGTGGGTAGGAAAATACTATTCACTGGGTCAAGAATGCCTCCTGCAGATTCTTGAGCCTGAAGCAGAGTTAGTGCAGTTTTCTTGTCCACAAGTCCCTTCTTCATGGCTTCAAACACGGAAAGAGGCTTGGCTGTGCTTCGGTCAGTGTAACCAATGGCAGCCAGTTCTGCCGCTAACAGCCTTTCTTTATCCTCCTTAGCCACCACCCCTTTGTCACATGCTTCCACTACAGTCAGTTTCTTATTGGTTTCAGGATCAATGATGTGGCCCGTGGCAGCCTGGGCCTCCAAAAGCTTGTTAGCACTATCAATTGGAATGAGTCCTTGTTTCTTGGCTTCTGCAAAGGACATTTTGCCTCGATCTCCAGCTATCACAGCAGCTATGGGCCCAGTACCCTTGAGAATGACTTTCTTGGCCTCAGATACCTCTGGAATGGTTTTCTCCTTTTTCAAAATTTGGTTTAACGTGGGCTCGTCTAATACTTCGCAATCAAGCAACTGCTGTCCTCTGACTGGCTTTCGGATACCATCAAAGATTAGTTTCTTGGGGTCTTTCGTTTCAGAGATAGGCAGAAGCAGAAGACCTGTTTCCGGTTCAGTCTTGCACCTTCTCTTCAATGACTCATAGGTAACACCCTTTTCAGTGTCTGGGTCCACGTAACACTCTGGCTTTTGGATGAGGGAGCGTTTCAGTTCTTCATCGATAAGTTTGCGTTTTATGGCAATATCTGTGGGTAGGAAAATACTATTCACTGGGTCAAGAATGCCTCCTGCAGATTCTTGAGCCTGAAGCAGAGTTAGGGCAGTTTTCTTGTCCACAAGTCCCTTCTTCATGGCTTCAAACACGGAAAGAGGCTTGGCTGTGCTTCGGTCAGTGTAACCAATGGCAGCCAGTTCTGCCGCTAACAGCCTTTCTTTATCCTCCTTAGCCACCACCCCTTTGTCACATGCTTCCACTACAGTCAGTTTCTTATTGGTTTCAGGATCAATGATGTGGCCGGTGGCAGCCTGGGCCTCCAAAAGCTTGTTAGCACTATCAATTGGAATGAGTCCTTGTTTCTTGGCTTCTGCAAAGGACATTTTGCCTCGATCTCCAGCTATCACAGCAGCTATGGGCCCAGTACCCTTGAGAATGACTTTCTTGGCCTCAGATACCTCTGGAATGGTTTTCTCCTTTTTCAAAATTTGGTTTAACGTGGGCTCGTCTAATACTTCGCAATCAAGCAACTGCTGTCCTCTGACTGGCTTTCGGATACCATCAAAGATTAGTTTCTTGGGGTCTTTCGTTTCAGAGATAGGCAGAAGCAGAAGACCTGTTTCCGGTTCAGTCTTGCACCTTCTCTTCAATGACTCATAGGTAACACCCTTTTCAGTGTCTGGGTCCACGTAACACTCTGGCTTTTGGATGAGGGAGCGTTTCAGTTCTTCATCGATAAGTTTGCGTTTTATGGCAATATCTGTGGGTAGGAAAATACTATTCACTGGGTCAAGAATGCCTCCTGCAGATTCTTGAGCCTGAAGCAGAGTTAGGGCAGTTTTCTTGTCCACAAGTCCCTTCTTCATGGCTTCAAACACGGAAAGAGGCTTGGCTGTGCTTCGGTCAGTGTAACCAATGGCAGCCAGTTCTGCCGCTAACAGCCTTTCTTTATCCTCCTTAGCCACCACCCCTTTGTCACATGCTTCCACTACAGTCAGTTTCTTATTGGTTTCAGGATCAATGATGTGGCCCGTGGCAGCCTGGGCCTCCAAAAGCTTGTTAGCACTATCAATTGGAATGAGTCCTTGTTTCTTGGCTTCTGCAAAGGACATTTTGCCTCGATCTCCAGCTATCACAGCAGCTATGGCCCCAGTACCCTTGAGAATGACTTTCTTGGCCTCAGATACCTCTGGAATGGTTTTCTCCTTTTTCAAAATTTGGTTTAACGTGGGCTCGTCTAATACTTCGCAATCAAGCAACTGCTGTCCTCTGACTGGCTGTCGGATACCATCAAAGATTAGTTTCTTGGGGTCTTTCGTTTCAGAGATAGGCAGAAGCAGAAGACCTGTTTCCGGTTCAGTCTTGCACCTTCTCTTCAATGACTCATAGGTAACACCCTGTTCAGTGTCTGGGTCCACGTAACACTCTGGCTTTTGGATGAGGGAGCGTTTCAGTTCTTCATCGATAAGTTTGCGTTTTATGGCAATATCTGTGGGTAGGAAAATACTATTCACTGGGTCAAGAATGCCTCCTGCAGATTCTTGAGCCTGAAGCAGAGTTAGTGCAGTTTTCTTGTCCACAAGTCCCTTCTTCATGGCTTCAAACACGGAAAGAGGCTTGGCTGTGCTTCGGTCAGTGTAACCAATGGCAGCCAGTTCTGCCGCTAACAGCCTTTCTTTATCCTCCTTAGCCACCACCCCTTTGTCACATGCTTCCACTACAGTCAGTTTCTTATTGGTTTCAGGATCAATGATGTGGCCCGTGGCAGCCTGGGCCTCCAAAAGCTTGTTAGCACTATCAATTGGAATGAGTCCTTGTTTCTTGGCTTCTGCAAAGGACATTTTGCCTCGATCTCCAGCTATCACAGCAGCTATGGGCCCAGTACCCTTGAGAATGACTTTCTTGGCCTCAGATACCTCTGGAATGGTTTTCTCCTTTTTCAAAATTTGGTTTAACGTGGGCTCGTCTAATACTTCGCAATCAAGCAACTGCTGTCCTCTGACTGGCTTTCGGATACCATCAAAGATTAGTTTCTTGGGGTCTTTCGTTTCAGAGATAGGCAGAAGCAGAAGACCTGTTTCCGGTTCAGTCTTGCACCTTCTCTTCAATGACTCATAGGTAACACCCTTTTCAGTGTCTGGGTCCACGTAACACTCTGGCTTTTGGATGAGGGAGCGTTTCAGTTCTTCATCGATAAGTTTGCGTTTTATGGCAATATCTGTGGGTAGGAAAATACTATTCACTGGGTCAAGAATGCCTCCTGCAGATTCTTGAGCCTGAAGCAGAGTTAGGGCAGTTTTCTTGTCCACAAGTCCCTTCTTCATGGCTTCAAACACGGAAAGAGGCTTGGCTGTGCTTCGGTCAGTGTAACCAATGGCAGCCAGTTCTGCCGCTAACAGCCTTTCTTTATCCTCCTTAGCCACCACCCCTTTGTCACATGCTTCCACTACAGTCAGTTTCTTATTGGTTTCAGGATCAATGATGTGGCCCGTGGCAGCCTGGGCCTCCAAAAGCTTGTTAGCACTATCAATTGGAATGAGTCCTTGTTTCTTGGCTTCTGCAAAGGACATTTTGCCTCGATCTCCAGCTATCACAGCAGCTATGGGCCCAGTACCCTTGAGAATGACTTTCTTGGCCTCAGATACCTCTGGAATGGTTTTCTCCTTTTTCAAAATTTGGTTTAACGTGGGCTCGTCTAATACTTCGCAATCAAGCAACTGCTGTCCTCTGACTGGCTTTCGGATACCATCAAAGATTAGTTTCTTGGGGTCTTTCGTTTCAGAGATAGGCAGAAGCAGAAGACCTGTTTCCGGTTCAGTCTTGCACCTTCTCTTCAATGACTCATAGGTAACACCCTTTTCAGTGTCTGGGTCCACGTAACACTCTGGCTTTTGGATGAGGGAGCGTTTCAGTTCTTCATCGATAAGTTTGCGTTTTATGGCAATATCTGTGGGTAGGAAAATACTATTCACTGGGTCAAGAATGCCTCCTGCAGATTCTTGAGCCTGAAGCAGAGTTAGGGCAGTTTTCTTGTCCACAAGTCCCTTCTTCATGGCTTCAAACACGGAAAGAGGCTTGGCTGTGCTTCGGTCAGTGTAACCAATGGCAGCCAGTTCTGCCGCTAACAGCCTTTCTTTATCCTCCTTAGCCACCACCCCTTTGTCACATGCTTCCACTACAGTCAGTTTCTTATTGGTTTCAGGATCAATGATGTGGCCCGTGGCAGCCTGGGCCTCCAAAAGCTTGTTAGCACTATCAATTGGAATGAGTCCTTGTTTCTTGGCTTCTGCAAAGGACATTTTGCCTCGATCTCCAGCTATCACAGCAGCTATGGGCCCAGTACCCTTGAGAATGACTTTCTTGGCCTCAGATACCTCTGGAATGGTTTTCTCCTTTTTCAAAATTTGGTTTAACGTGGGCTCGTCTAATACTTCGCAATCAAGCAACTGCTGTCCTCTGACTGGCTTTCGGATACCATCAAAGATTAGTTTCTTGGGGTCTTTCGTTTCAGAGATAGGCAGAAGCAGAAGACCTGTTTCCGGTTCAGTCTTGCACCTTCTCTTCAATGACTCATAGGTAACACCCTTTTCAGTGTCTGGGTCCACGTAACACTCTGGCTTTTGGATGAGGGAGCGTTTCAGTTCTTCATCGATAAGTTTGCGTTTTATGGCAATATCTGTGGGTAGGAAAATACTATTCACTGGGTCAAGAATGCCTCCTGCAGATTCTTGAGCCTGAAGCAGAGTTAGGGCAGTTTTCTTGTCCACAAGTCCCTTCTTCATGGCTTCAAACACGGAAAGAGGCTTGGCTGTGCTTCGGTCAGTGTAACCAATGGCAGCCAGTTCTGCCGCTAACAGCCTTTCTTTATCCTCCTTAGCCACCACCCCTTTGTCACATGCTTCCACTACAGTCAGTTTCTTATTGGTTTCAGGATCAATGATGTGGCCCGTGGCAGCCTGGGCCTCCAAAAGCTTGTTAGCACTATCAATTGGAATGAGTCCTTGTTTCTTGGCTTCTGCAAAGGACATTTTGCCTCGATCTCCAGCTATCACAGCAGCTATGGGCCCAGTACCCTTGAGAATGACTTTCTTGGCCTCAGATACCTCTGGAATGGTTTTCTCCTTTTTCAAAATTTGGTTTAACGTGGGCTCGTCTAATACTTCGCAATCAAGCAACTGCTGTCCTCTGACTGGCTTTCGGATACCATCAAAGATTAGTTTCTTGGGGTCTTTCGTTTCAGAGATAGGCAGAAGCAGAAGACCTGTTTCCGGTTCAGTCTTGCACCTTCTCTTCAATGACTCATAGGTAACACCCTTTTCAGTGTCTGGGTCCACGTAACACTCTGGCTTTTGGATGAGGGAGCGTTTCAGTTCTTCATCGATAAGTTTGCGTTTTATGGCAATATCTGTGGGTAGGAAAATACTATTCACTGGGTCAAGAATGCCTCCTGCAGATTCTTGAGCCTGAAGCAGAGTTAGGGCAGTTTTCTTGTCCACAAGTCCCTTCTTCATGGCTTCAAACACGGAAAGAGGCTTGGCTGTGCTTCGGTCAGTGTAACCAATGGCAGCCAGTTCTGCCGCTAACAGCCTTTCTTTATCCTCCTTAGCCACCACCCCTTTGTCACATGCTTCCACTACAGTCAGTTTCTTATTGGTTTCAGGATCAATGATGTGGCCCGTGGCAGCCTGGGCCTCCAAAAGCTTGTTAGCACTATCAATTGGAATGAGTCCTTGTTTCTTGGCTTCTGCAAAGGACATTTTGCCTCGATCTCCAGCTATCACAGCAGCTATGGGCCCAGTACCCTTGAGAATGACTTTCTTGGCCTCAGATACCTCTGGAATGGTTTTCTCCTTTTTCAAAATTTGGTTTAACGTGGGCTCGTCTAATACTTCGCAATCAAGCAACTGCTGTCCTCTGACTGGCTTTCGGATACCATCAAAGATTAGTTTCTTGGGGTCTTTCGTTTCAGAGATAGGCAGAAGCAGAAGACCTGTTTCCGGTTCAGTCTTGCACCTTCTCTTCAATGACTCATAGGTAACACCCTTTTCAGTGTCTGGGTCCACGTAACACTCTGGCTTTTGGATGAGGGAGCGTTTCAGTTCTTCATCGATAAGTTTGCGTTTTATGGCAATATCTGTGGGTAGGAAAATACTATTCACTGGGTCAAGAATGCCTCCTGCAGATTCTTGAGCCTGAAGCAGAGTTAGGGCAGTTTTCTTGTCCACAAGTCCCTTCTTCATGGCTTCAAACACGGAAAGAGGCTTGGCTGTGCTTCGGTCAGTGTAACCAATGGCAGCCAGTTCTGCCGCTAACAGCCTTTCTTTATCCTCCTTAGCCACCACCCCTTTGTCACATGCTTCCACTACAGTCAGTTTCTTATTGGTTTCAGGATCAATGATGTGGCCCGTGGCAGCCTGGGCCTCCAAAAGCTTGTTAGCACTATCAATTGGAATGAGTCCTTGTTTCTTGGCTTCTGCAAAGGACATTTTGCCTCGATCTCCAGCTATCACAGCAGCTATGGGCCCAGTACCCTTGAGAATGACTTTCTTGGCCTCAGATACCTCTGGAATGGTTTTCTCCTTTTTCAAAATTTGGTTTAACGTGGGCTCGTCTAATACTTCGCAATCAAGCAACTGCTGTCCTCTGACTGGCTTTCGGATACCATCAAAGATTAGTTTCTTGGGGTCTTTCGTTTCAGAGATAGGCAGAAGCAGAAGACCTGTTTCCGGTTCAGTCTTGCACCTTCTCTTCAATGACTCATAGGTAACACCCTTTTCAGTGTCTGGGTCCACGTAACACTCTGGCTTTTGGATGAGGGAGCGTTTCAGTTCTTCATCGATAAGTTTGCGTTTTATGGCAATATCTGTGGGTAGGAAAATACTATTCACTGGGTCAAGAATGCCTCCTGCAGATTCTTGAGCCTGAAGCAGAGTTAGGGCAGTTTTCTTGTCCACAAGTCCCTTCTTCATGGCTTCAAACACGGAAAGAGGCTTGGCTGTGCTTCGGTCAGTGTAACCAATGGCAGCCAGTTCTGCCGCTAACAGCCTTTCTTTATCCTCCTTAGCCACCACCCCTTTGTCACATGCTTCCACTACAGTCAGTTTCTTATTGGTTTCAGGATCAATGATGTGGCCCGTGGCAGCCTGGGCCTCCAAAAGCTTGTTAGCACTATCAATTGGAATGAGTCCTTGTTTCTTGGCTTCTGCAAAGGACATTTTGCCTCGATCTCCAGCTATCACAGCAGCTATGGGCCCAGTACCCTTGAGAATGACTTTCTTGGCCTCAGATACCTCTGGAATGGTTTTCTCCTTTTTCAAAATTTGGTTTAACGTGGGCTCGTCTAATACTTCGCAATCAAGCAACTGCTGTCCTCTGACTGGCTTTCGGATACCATCAAAGATTAGTTTCTTGGGGTCTTTCGTTTCAGAGATAGGCAGAAGCAGAAGACCTGTTTCCGGTTCAGTCTTGCACCTTCTCTTCAATGACTCATAGGTAACACCCTTTTCAGTGTCTGGGTCCACGTAACACTCTGGCTTTTGGATGAGGGAGCGTTTCAGTTCTTCATCGATAAGTTTGCGTTTTATGGCAATATCTGTGGGTAGGAAAATACTATTCACTGGGTCAAGAATGCCTCCTGCAGATTCTTGAGCCTGAAGCAGAGTTAGGGCAGTTTTCTTGTCCACAAGTCCCTTCTTCATGGCTTCAAACACGGAAAGAGGCTTGGCTGTGCTTCGGTCAGTGTAACCAATGGCAGCCAGTTCTGCCGCTAACAGCCTTTCTTTATCCTCCTTAGCCACCACCCCTTTGTCACATGCTTCCACTACAGTCAGTTTCTTATTGGTTTCAGGATCAATGATGTGGCCCGTGGCAGCCTGGGCCTCCAAAAGCTTGTTAGCACTATCAATTGGAATGAGTCCTTGTTTCTTGGCTTCTGCAAAGGACATTTTGCCTCGATCTCCAGCTATCACAGCAGCTATGGGCCCAGTACCCTTGAGAATGACTTTCTTGGCCTCAGATACCTCTGGAATGGTTTTCTCCTTTTTCAAAATTTGGTTTAACGTGGGCTCGTCTAATACTTCGCAATCAAGCAACTGCTGTCCTCTGACTGGCTTTCGGATACCATCAAAGATTAGTTTCTTGGGGTCTTTCGTTTCAGAGATAGGCAGAAGCAGAAGACCTGTTTCCGGTTCAGTCTTGCACCTTCTCTTCAATGACTCATAGGTAACACCCTTTTCAGTGTCTGGGTCCACGTAACACTCTGGCTTTTGGATGAGGGAGCGTTTCAGTTCTTCATCGATAAGTTTGCGTTTTATGGCAATATCTGTGGGTAGGAAAATACTATTCACTGGGTCAAGAATGCCTCCTGCAGATTCTTGAGCCTGAAGCAGAGTTAGGGCAGTTTTCTTGTCCACAAGTCCCTTCTTCATGGCTTCAAACACGGAAAGAGGCTTGGCTGTGCTTCGGTCAGTGTAACCAATGGCAGCCAGTTCTGCCGCTAACAGCCTTTCTTTATCCTCCTTAGCCACCACCCCTTTGTCACATGCTTCCACTACAGTCAGTTTCTTATTGGTTTCAGGATCAATGATGTGGCCCGTGGCAGCCTGGGCCTCCAAAAGCTTGTTAGCACTATCAATTGGAATGAGTCCTTGTTTCTTGGCTTCTGCAAAGGACATTTTGCCTCGATCTCCAGCTATCACAGCAGCTATGGGCCCAGTACCCTTGAGAATGACTTTCTTGGCCTCAGATACCTCTGGAATGGTTTTCTCCTTTTTCAAAATTTGGTTTAACGTGGGCTCGTCTAATACTTCGCAATCAAGCAACTGCTGTCCTCTGACTGGCTTTCGGATACCATCAAAGATTAGTTTCTTGGGGTCTTTCGTTTCAGAGATAGGCAGAAGCAGAAGACCTGTTTCCGGTTCAGTCTTGCACCTTCTCTTCAATGACTCATAGGTAACACCCTTTTCAGTGTCTGGGTCCACGTAACACTCTGGCTTTTGGATGAGGGAGCGTTTCAGTTCTTCATCGATAAGTTTGCGTTTTATGGCAATATCTGTGGGTAGGAAAATACTATTCACTGGGTCAAGAATGCCTCCTGCAGATTCTTGAGCCTGAAGCAGAGTTAGGGCAGTTTTCTTGTCCACAAGTCCCTTCTTCATGGCTTCAAACACGGAAAGAGGCTTGGCTGTGCTTCGGTCAGTGTAACCAATGGCAGCCAGTTCTGCCGCTAACAGCCTTTCTTTATCCTCCTTAGCCACCACCCCTTTGTCACATGCTTCCACTACAGTCAGTTTCTTATTGGTCTCAGGATCAATGATGTGGCCCGTGGCAGCCTGGGCCTCCAAAAGCTTGTTAGCACTATCAATTGGAATGAGTCCTTGTTTCTTGGCTTCTGCAAAGGACATTTTGCCTCGATCTCCAGCTATCACAGCAGCTATGGGCCCAGTACCCTTGAGAATGACTTTCTTGGCCTCAGATACCTCTGGAATGGTTTTCTCCTTTTTCAAAATTTGGTTTAACGTGGGCTCGTCTAATACTTCGCAATCAAGCAACTGCTGTCCTCTGACTGGCTTTCGGATACCATCAAAGATTAGTTTCTTGGGGTCTTTCGTTTCAGAGATAGGCAGAAGCAGAAGACCTGTTTCCGGTTCAGTCTTGCACCTTCTCTTCAATGACTCATAGGTAACACCCTTTTCAGTGTCTGGGTCCACGTAACACTCTGGCTTTTGGATGAGGGAGCGTTTCAGTTCTTCATCGATAAGTTTGCGTTTTATGGCAATATCTGTGGGTAGGAAAATACTATTCACTGGGTCAAGAATGCCTCCTGCAGATTCTTGAGCCTGAAGCAGAGTTAGGGCAGTTTTCTTGTCCACAAGTCCCTTCTTCATGGCTTCAAACACGGAAAGAGGCTTGGCTGTGCTTCGGTCAGTGTAACCAATGGCAGCCAGTTCTGCCGCTAACAGCCTTTCTTTATCCTCCTTAGCCACCACCCCTTTGTCACATGCTTCCACTACAGTCAGTTTCTTATTGGTTTCAGGATCAATGATGTGGCCCGTGGCAGCCTGGGCCTCCAAAAGCTTGTTAGCACTATCAATTGGAATGAGTCCTTGTTTCTTGGCTTCTGCAAAGGACATTTTGCCTCGATCTCCAGCTATCACAGCAGCTATGGGCCCAGTACCCTTGAGAATGACTTTCTTGGCCTCAGATACCTCTGGAATGGTTTTCTCCTTTTTCAAAATTTGGTTTAACGTGGGCTCGTCTAATACTTCGCAATCAAGCAACTGCTGTCCTCTGACTGGCTTTCGGATACCATCAAAGATTAGTTTCTTGGGGTCTTTCGTTTCAGAGATAGGCAGAAGCAGAAGACCTGTTTCCGGTTCAGTCTTGCACCTTCTCTTCAATGACTCATAGGTAACACCCTTTTCAGTGTCTGGGTCCACGTAACACTCTGGCTTTTGGATGAGGGAGCGTTTCAGTTCTTCATCGATAAGTTTGCGTTTTATGGCAATATCTGTGGGTAGGAAAATACTATTCACTGGGTCAAGAATGCCTCCTGCAGATTCTTGAGCCTGAAGCAGAGTTAGGGCAGTTTTCTTGTCCACAAGTCCCTTCTTCATGGCTTCAAACACGGAAAGAGGCTTGGCTGTGCTTCGGTCAGTGTAACCAATGGCAGCCAGTTCTGCCGCTAACAGCCTTTCTTTATCCTCCTTAGCCACCACCCCTTTGTCACATGCTTCCACTACAGTCAGTTTCTTATTGGTCTCAGGATCAATGATGTGGCCCGTGGCAGCCTGGGCCTCCAAAAGCTTGTTAGCACTATCAATTGGAATGAGTCCTTGTTTCTTGGCTTCTGCAAAGGACATTTTGCCTCGATCTCCAGCTATCACAGCAGCTATGGGCCCAGTACCCTTGAGAATGACTTTCTTGGCCTCAGATACCTCTGGAATGGTTTTCTCCTTTTTCAAAATTTGGTTTAACGTGGGCTCGTCTAATACTTCGCAATCAAGCAACTGCTGTCCTCTGACTGGCTTTCGGATACCATCAAAGATTAGTTTCTTGGGGTCTTTCGTTTCAGAGATAGGCAGAAGCAGAAGACCTGTTTCCGGTTCAGTCTTGCACCTTCTCTTCAATGACTCATAGGTAACACCCTTTTCAGTGTCTGGGTCCACGTAACACTCTGGCTTTTGGATGAGGGAGCGTTTCAGTTCTTCATCGATAAGTTTGCGTTTTATGGCAATATCTGTGGGTAGGAAAATACTATTCACTGGGTCAAGAATGCCTCCTGCAGATTCTTGAGCCTGAAGCAGAGTTAGGGCAGTTTTCTTGTCCACAAGTCCCTTCTTCATGGCTTCAAACACGGAAAGAGGCTTGGCTGTGCTTCGGTCAGTGTAACCAATGGCAGCCAGTTCTGCCGCTAACAGCCTTTCTTTATCCTCCTTAGCCACCACCCCTTTGTCACATGCTTCCACTACAGTCAGTTTCTTATTGGTTTCAGGATCAATGATGTGGCCCGTGGCAGCCTGGGCCTCCAAAAGCTTGTTAGCACTATCAATTGGAATGAGTCCTTGTTTCTTGGCTTCTGCAAAGGACATTTTGCCTCGATCTCCAGCTATCACAGCAGCTATGGGCCCAGTACCCTTGAGAATGACTTTCTTGGCCTCAGATACCTCTGGAATGGTTTTCTCCTTTTTCAAAATTTGGTTTAACGTGGGCTCGTCTAATACTTCGCAATCAAGCAACTGCTGTCCTCTGACTGGCTTTCGGATACCATCAAAGATTAGTTTCTTGGGGTCTTTCGTTTCAGAGATAGGCAGAAGCAGAAGACCTGTTTCCGGTTCAGTCTTGCACCTTCTCTTCAATGACTCATAGGTAACACCCTTTTCAGTGTCTGGGTCCACGTAACACTCTGGCTTTTGGATGAGGGAGCGTTTCAGTTCTTCATCGATAAGTTTGCGTTTTATGGCAATATCTGTGGGTAGGAAAATACTATTCACTGGGTCAAGAATGCCTCCTGCAGATTCTTGAGCCTGAAGCAGAGTTAGTGCAGTTTTCTTGTCCACAAGTCCCTTCTTCATGGCTTCAAACACGGAAAGAGGCTTGGCTGTGCTTCGGTCAGTGTAACCAATGGCAGCCAGTTCTGCCGCTAACAGCCTTTCTTTATCCTCCTTAGCCACCACCCCTTTGTCACATGCTTCCACTACAGTCAGTTTCTTATTGGTTTCAGGATCAATGATGTGGCCCGTGGCAGCCTGGGCCTCCAAAAGCTTGTTAGCACTATCAATTGGAATGAGTCCTTGTTTCTTGGCTTCTGCAAAGGACATTTTGCCTCGATCTCCAGCTATCACAGCAGCTATGGGCCCAGTACCCTTGAGAATGACTTTCTTGGCCTCAGATACCTCTGGAATGGTTTTCTCCTTTTTCAAAATTTGGTTTAACGTGGGCTCGTCTAATACTTCGCAATCAAGCAACTGCTGTCCTCTGACTGGCTTTCGGATACCATCAAAGATTAGTTTCTTGGGGTCTTTCGTTTCAGAGATAGGCAGAAGCAGAAGACCTGTTTCCGGTTCAGTCTTGCACCTTCTCTTCAATGACTCATAGGTAACACCCTTTTCAGTGTCTGGGTCCACGTAACACTCTGGCTTTTGGATGAGGGAGCGTTTCAGTTCTTCATCGATAAGTTTGCGTTTTATGGCAATATCTGTGGGTAGGAAAATACTATTCACTGGGTCAAGAATGCCTCCTGCAGATTCTTGAGCCTGAAGCAGAGTTAGGGCAGTTTTCTTGTCCACAAGTCCCTTCTTCATGGCTTCAAACACGGAAAGAGGCTTGGCTGTGCTTCGGTCAGTGTAACCAATGGCAGCCAGTTCTGCCGCTAACAGCCTTTCTTTATCCTCCTTAGCCACCACCCCTTTGTCACATGCTTCCACTACAGTCAGTTTCTTATTGGTCTCAGGATCAATGATGTGGCCCGTGGCAGCCTGGGCCTCCAAAAGCTTGTTAGCACTATCAATTGGAATGAGTCCTTGTTTCTTGGCTTCTGCAAAGGACATTTTGCCTCGATCTCCAGCTATCACAGCAGCTATGGGCCCAGTACCCTTGAGAATGACTTTCTTGGCCTCAGATACCTCTGGAATGGTTTTCTCCTTTTTCAAAATTTGGTTTAACGTGGGCTCGTCTAATACTTCGCAATCAAGCAACTGCTGTCCTCTGACTGGCTTTCGGATACCATCAAAGATTAGTTTCTTGGGGTCTTTCGTTTCAGAGATAGGCAGAAGCAGAAGACCTGTTTCCGGTTCAGTCTTGCACCTTCTCTTCAATGACTCATAGGTAACACCCTTTTCAGTGTCTGGGTCCACGTAACACTCTGGCTTTTGGATGAGGGAGCGTTTCAGTTCTTCATCGATAAGTTTGCGTTTTATGGCAATATCTGTGGGTAGGAAAATACTATTCACTGGGTCAAGAATGCCTCCTGCAGATTCTTGAGCCTGAAGCAGAGTTAGGGCAGTTTTCTTGTCCACAAGTCCCTTCTTCATGGCTTCAAACACGGAAAGAGGCTTGGCTGTGCTTCGGTCAGTGTAACCAATGGCAGCCAGTTCTGCCGCTAACAGCCTTTCTTTATCCTCCTTAGCCACCACCCCTTTGTCACATGCTTCCACTACAGTCAGTTTCTTATTGGTTTCAGGATCAATGATGTGGCCCGTGGCAGCCTGGGCCTCCAAAAGCTTGTTAGCACTATCAATTGGAATGAGTCCTTGTTTCTTGGCTTCTGCAAAGGACATTTTGCCTCGATCTCCAGCTATCACAGCAGCTATGGGCCCAGTACCCTTGAGAATGACTTTCTTGGCCTCAGATACCTCTGGAATGGTTTTCTCCTTTTTCAAAATTTGGTTTAACGTGGGCTCGTCTAATACTTCGCAATCAAGCAACTGCTGTCCTCTGACTGGCTTTCGGATACCATCAAAGATTAGTTTCTTGGGGTCTTTCGTTTCAGAGATAGGCAGAAGCAGAAGACCTGTTTCCGGTTCAGTCTTGCACCTTCTCTTCAATGACTCATAGGTAACACCCTTTTCAGTGTCTGGGTCCACGTAACACTCTGGCTTTTGGATGAGGGAGCGTTTCAGTTCTTCATCGATAAGTTTGCGTTTTATGGCAATATCTGTGGGTAGGAAAATACTATTCACTGGGTCAAGAATGCCTCCTGCAGATTCTTGAGCCTGAAGCAGAGTTAGGGCAGTTTTCTTGTCCACAAGTCCCTTCTTCATGGCTTCAAACACGGAAAGAGGCTTGGCTGTGCTTCGGTCAGTGTAACCAATGGCAGCCAGTTCTGCCGCTAACAGCCTTTCTTTATCCTCCTTAGCCACCACCCCTTTGTCACATGCTTCCACTACAGTCAGTTTCTTATTGGTCTCAGGATCAATGATGTGGCCCGTGGCAGCCTGGGCCTCCAAAAGCTTGTTAGCACTATCAATTGGAATGAGTCCTTGTTTCTTGGCTTCTGCAAAGGACATTTTGCCTCGATCTCCAGCTATCACAGCAGCTATGGGCCCAGTACCCTTGAGAATGACTTTCTTGGCCTCAGATACCTCTGGAATGGTTTTCTCCTTTTTCAAAATTTGGTTTAACGTGGGCTCGTCTAATACTTCGCAATCAAGCAACTGCTGTCCTCTGACTGGCTTTCGGATACCATCAAAGATTAGTTTCTTGGGGTCTTTCGTTTCAGAGATAGGCAGAAGCAGAAGACCTGTTTCCGGTTCAGTCTTGCACCTTCTCTTCAATGACTCATAGGTAACACCCTTTTCAGTGTCTGGGTCCACGTAACACTCTGGCTTTTGGATGAGGGAGCGTTTCAGTTCTTCATCGATAAGTTTGCGTTTTATGGCAATATCTGTGGGTAGGAAAATACTATTCACTGGGTCAAGAATGCCTCCTGCAGATTCTTGAGCCTGAAGCAGAGTTAGGGCAGTTTTCTTGTCCACAAGTCCCTTCTTCATGGCTTCAAACACGGAAAGAGGCTTGGCTGTGCTTCGGTCAGTGTAACCAATGGCAGCCAGTTCTGCCGCTAACAGCCTTTCTTTATCCTCCTTAGCCACCACCCCTTTGTCACATGCTTCCACTACAGTCAGTTTCTTATTGGTTTCAGGATCAATGATGTGGCCCGTGGCAGCCTGGGCCTCCAAAAGCTTGTTAGCACTATCAATTGGAATGAGTCCTTGTTTCTTGGCTTCTGCAAAGGACATTTTGCCTCGATCTCCAGCTATCACAGCAGCTATGGGCCCAGTACCCTTGAGAATGACTTTCTTGGCCTCAGATACCTCTGGAATGGTTTTCTCCTTTTTCAAAATTTGGTTTAACGTGGGCTCGTCTAATACTTCGCAATCAAGCAACTGCTGTCCTCTGACTGGCTTTCGGATACCATCAAAGATTAGTTTCTTGGGGTCTTTCGTTTCAGAGATAGGCAGAAGCAGAAGACCTGTTTCCGGTTCAGTCTTGCACCTTCTCTTCAATGACTCATAGGTAACACCCTTTTCAGTGTCTGGGTCCACGTAACACTCTGGCTTTTGGATGAGGGAGCGTTTCAGTTCTTCATCGATAAGTTTGCGTTTTATGGCAATATCTGTGGGTAGGAAAATACTATTCACTGGGTCAAGAATGCCTCCTGCAGATTCTTGAGCCTGAAGCAGAGTTAGTGCAGTTTTCTTGTCCACAAGTCCCTTCTTCATGGCTTCAAACACGGAAAGAGGCTTGGCTGTGCTTCGGTCAGTGTAACCAATGGCAGCCAGTTCTGCCGCTAACAGCCTTTCTTTATCCTCCTTAGCCACCACCCCTTTGTCACATGCTTCCACTACAGTCAGTTTCTTATTGGTTTCAGGATCAATGATGTGGCCCGTGGCAGCCTGGGCCTCCAAAAGCTTGTTAGCACTATCAATTGGAATGAGTCCTTGTTTCTTGGCTTCTGCAAAGGACATTTTGCCTCGATCTCCAGCTATCACAGCAGCTATGGGCCCAGTACCCTTGAGAATGACTTTCTTGGCCTCAGATACCTCTGGAATGGTTTTCTCCTTTTTCAAAATTTGGTTTAACGTGGGCTCGTCTAATACTTCGCAATCAAGCAACTGCTGTCCTCTGACTGGCTTGCGGACACCATCAAAGATGAGTTTGTTTGGGTCCTTCTTTTCAGAAATAGGCAGAAGTAGCAGTCCTGTGTCATATTCAGTCTTGCACCTTCTCTTCAATGACTCATATGTAACATCCTTCTCAGTGTCTGGGTCTATGTAACACTCTGGCTGCTGGTTTAGAGAGCGTTTCAGCTCTTCATCAATAAGTTTGCGTTTTAGTGCAGTATCTTTGGGTATAAAAACACTGTTCACCGGGTCCAGAATGCCTCCTGCAGATTCTTGAGCCTGAAGCAGAGTAAGGGCGGTTTTCTTGTCCACAATTCCCTTATTCAGGGCTTCAAACACTGAAAGAGGCTTGGCTGTGGTCCGATCAGTGTATCCGATTGCAGCAGATTCTGCCGCTAACAGCCGTTCTTTATCCTCCTTAGCCACCACCCCTTTGTCACATGCTTCCTCTACAGTCAGTTTCTCATTGGTTTCAGGATCAATGATGTGGCCTGTGGCAGCCTGGGCCTCCAAAAGCTTATTAGCACTATCGGTTGGAATTAGTCCTTGCTTCTTGGCTTCTGCAAATGACATTTTGCCGTGATCTCCAGCTATCACAGCAGCTATGGCCCCAGTACCCTTAAGACTAATCTTTTTGTCTTTAGATACATCTGGAATAGTTTTCTCCTTCGTCAATAGCTGGTTAAATGTGGGCTTGTCTAACACACCACAATCAAGCAACTGCTGTGCGGTGACTGGCTTGCGGACACCATCAAAGATGAGTTTGTTTGGGTCCTTCTTTTCAGAAATAGGCAGAAGTAGCAGTCCTGTGTCATATTCAGTCTTACACCTTTTCTTCAATGACTCATATGTAACATCCTTCTCAGTGTCTGGGTCTATGTAACACTCTGGCTGCTGGTTTAGAGAGCGTTTCAGCTCTTCATCAATAAGTTTGTGTTTTATTGCGGTATCTTTGGGTAGGAAAACACTGTTCACCGGGTCCATAATGCCTCCTGCAGATTCTTGAGCCTGAAGCAGAGTAAGGGCGGTTTTCTTGTCCACAATTCCCTTATTCAGGGCTTCAAACACTGAAAGAGGCTTCACTGTGGTCCGATCAGTGTATCCAATTGCAGCAGATTCTGCCGCTAACAACCGTTCTTTATCCTCCTTAGCCACCACCCCTTTGTCACATGCTTCCTCTACAGTCAGTTTCTTATTGGTTTCAGGATCAATGATGTGGCCTGTGGCAGCCTGGGCCTCCAAAAGCTTATTAGCACTATCGGTTGGAATTAGTCCTTGCTTCTTGGCTTCTGCAAATGACATTTTGCCGTGATCTCCAGCTATCACAGCAGCTATGGCCCCAGTACCTTTAAGACTAATCTTTTTGTCTTTAGATACATCTGGAATAGTTTTCTCCTTTGTCAATAGTTGGTTAAATGTGGGCTTGTCTAACACACCACAATCAAGCAACTGCTGTGCGGTGACTGGCTTGCGGACACCATCAAAGATGAGTTTGTTTGGGTCCTTCTTTTCAGAAATAGGCAGAAGTAGCAGTCCTGTGTCATATTCAGTCTTACACCTTTTCTTCAATGACTCATATGTAACATCCTTCTCAGTGTCTGGGTCTATGTAACACTCTGGCTGCTGGTTTAGAGAGCGTTTCAGCTCTTCATCAATAAGTTTGTGTTTTATTGCGGTGTCTTTGGGTAGGAAAACACTGTTCACCGGGTCCAGAATGCCTCCTGCAGATTCTTGAGCCTGAAGCAGAGTAAGGGCGGTTTTCTTGTCCACAATTCCCTTATTCAGGGCTTCAAACACTGAAAGAGGCTTGGCTGTGGTCCGATCAGTGTATCCAATTGCAGCAGATTCTGCTGCTAACAACCGTTCTTTATCCTCCTTAGCCACCACCCCTTTGTCACATGCTTCCTCTACAGTCAGTTTCTTATTGGTTTCAGGATCAATGATGTGGCCTGTGGCAGCCTGGGCCTCCAAAAGCTTATTAGCACTATCGGTTGGAATTAGTCCTTGCTTCTTGGCTTCTGCAAATGACATTTTGCCGTGATCTCCAGCTATCACAGCAGCTATGGCCCCAGTACCTTTAAGACTAATCTTTTTGTCTTTAGATACATCTGGAATAGTTTTCTCCTTTGTCAATAGTTGGTTAAATGTGGGCTTGTCTAACACACCACAATCAAGCAACTGTTGTGCGGTGACTGGCTTGCGGACACCATCAAAGATGAGTTTGTTTGGGTCCTTCTTTTCAGAAATAGGCAGAAGTAGCAGTCCTGTGTCATATTCAGTCTTGCACCTTCTCTTCAATGACTCATATGTAACATCCTTCTCAGTGTCTGGGTCTATGTAACACTCTGGCTGGTGGTTTAGAGAGAGTTTCAGCTCTTCATCAATAAGTTTGCGTTTTATTGCGGTATCTTTGGGTAGGAAAACACTGTTCACCGGGTCCAGAATGCCTCCTGCAGATTCTTGAGCCTGAAGCAGAGTAAGGGCTGTTTTCTTGTCCACAATTCCCTTATTCAGGGCTTCAAACACTGAAAGAGGCTTGGCTGTGGTCTGATCAGTGTATCCAATTGCAGCAGATTCTGCTGCTAACAACCATTCTTTATCCTCCTTAGCCACCACCCCTTTGTCACATGCTTCCTCTACAGTCAGTTTCCTATTGGTTTCAGGATCAATGATGTGGCCTGTGGCAGCCTGGGCCTCCAAAAGCTTATTAGCACTGTCAGTTGGAATTAGTCCTTGTTTCTTGGCTTCTGCAAATGACATTTTGCCATGATCTCCAACTATCACAGCAGCTATGGCCCCAGTGCCCTTAAGACTAATCTTTTTGTCTTTAGATACATCTGGAATAGTTTTCTCCTTCGTCAATAGCTGATTAAATGTGGGCTTGTCTAACACACCACAATCAAGCAACTGCTGTGCAGTGACTGGCTTGCGGACACCATCAAAGTTGAGTTTGTTTGGGTCTTGCTTTCCAGAAATAGGCAGAAGTAGCAGTCCTGTGTCATATTCAGTCTTGCACCTTCTCCTCAATGACTCATATGTAACATCCTTTTCAGTGTCTGGGTCTATATAACACTTTGGCTTCTGGTTTAGAGAGCGTTTCAGCTCTTCATCGATAATTTTGTGTTTCATTGCGGTATCTTTGGGAAGGAAAACACTGTTCACCGGGTCCAGAATGCCTCCTGCAGATTCTTGAGCCTGAAGCAGAGTAAGGGCTGTTTTCTTGTCAACAATTCCCTTATTCAGGGCTTCAAACACTGAAAGAGGCTTGGCTGTGGTCCGATCAGTGTATCCAATTGCAGCAGATTCTGCTGCTAACAACAGTTCTCTATCTTCCTCAGCCACCACTCCTTTGTCACATGCTTCCTCTACAGTCAGTTTCTCATTGGTTTCAGGATCAATGATGTGGCCTGTGGCAGCCTGGGCCTCCAAAAGCTTATTAGCACTGTCAGTTGGAATTAGTCCTTGCTGCTTGGCTTCTGCAAATGACATTTTGCCGTGATCTCCAGCTATCACAGCAGCTATGGCCCCAGTACCCTTAAGATTAATCTTTTTGACTTCAGATACATCTGGAATAGTTTTCTCCTTTGTCAATAGCTGGTTAAATGTGGGCTTGTCTAACACACCACAATCAAGCAACTGCTGTGCCGTGACTGGCTTGCGGACACCATCAAAGATGAGTTTGTTTGGGTCCTTCTTTTCAGAAATAGGCAGAAGTAGCAGTCCTGTGTCATATTCAGTCTTGCACCTTCTCTTCAATGACTCATATGTAACATCCTTCTCAGTGTCTGGGTCTATGTAACACTCTGGCTGCTGGTTTAGAGAGCGTTTCAGCTCTTGATCAATAAGTTTGCGTTTCATTGCGGTATCTTTGGGTAGGAAAACACTGTTCACTGGGTCCAGAACGCCTCCTGCAGATTCTTGAGCCTGAAGCAGAGTAAGGGCAGTTTTCTTGTCCACAATTCCCTTATACAGGGCTTCAAACACTGAAAGAGGCTTGGCTGTGGTCCGATCAGTGTATCCAATTGCAGCAGATTCTGCTGCTAACAACAGTTCTCTATCTTCCTCAGCCACCACTCCTTTGTCACATGCTTCCTCTACAGTCAGTTTCTCATTGGTTTCAGGATCAATGATGTGGCCTGTGGCAGCCTGGGCCTCCAAAAGCTTATTAGCACTGTCAGTTGGAATTAGTCCTTGCTTCTTGGCTTCTGCAAATGACATTTTGCCGTGATCTCCAGCTATCACAGCAGCTATGGCCCCAGTACCCTTAAGACTAATCTTTTTGTCTTTAGATACATCTGGAATAGTTTTCTCCTTTGTCAATAGCTGGTTAAATGTGGGCTTGTCTAACACACCACAATCAAGCAACTGCTGTGCGGTGACTGGCTTGCGGACACCATCAAAGATGAGTTTGTTTGGGTCCTTCTTTTCAGAAATAGGCAGAAGTAGCAGTCCTGTGTCATATTCAGTCTTGCACCTTCTCTTCAATGACTCATATGAAACATCTTTCTCAGTGTCTGGGTCTATGTAACACTCTGGCTGCTGGTTTAGAGAGCGTTTCAGCTCTTGATCAATAAGTTTGCGTTTTATTGCGGTATCTTTGGGTAGGAAAACACTGTTCACCGGGTCCAGAATGCCTCCTGCACATTCTTGAGCCTGAAGCAGAGTAAGGGCGGTTTTCTTGTCCACAATTCCCTTATTCAGGGCTTCAAACACTGACAGAGGCTTGGATGTGGTCCCATCAGTGTATCCAATTGCAGCAGATTCTGCTGCTAACAACCGTTCTCTATCTTCCTCAGCCACCACCCCCTTGTCACATGCTTCCTCTACAGTCAGTTTCTCATTGGTTTCAGGATCAATGATGTGGCCTGTGGCAGCCTGGGCCTCCAAAAGCTTATTAGCACTATCAGTTGGAATTAGTCCTTGCTTCTTGGCTTCTGCAAATGACATTTTGCTGTGATCTCCAGCTATCACAGCAGCTATGGCCCCAGTACCCTTAAGACTGATCTTTTTGTCTTTAGATACATCTGGAATATTTTTCTCCTTCGTCAATAGCTGGTTAAACGTGGGCTTGTCTAACACACCACAATCAAGCAATTGCTGTGCGGTGACTGGCTTGCGGACACCATCAAAGATGAGTTTGTTTGGGTCCTTCTTTTCAGAAATAGGCAGAAGTAGCAGTCCTGTGTCATATTCAGTCTTGCACCTTCTCTTCAATGACTCATATGTAACATCCTTCTCAGTGTCTGGGTCTATGTAACACTCTGGCTGCTGGTTTAGAGAGCGTTTCAGCTCTTGATCAATAAGTTTGCGTTTTAATGCGGTATCTTTGGGTAGGAAAACACTGTTCACCGGGTCCAGAATGCCTCCTGCAGATTCTTGAGCCTGAAGCAGAGTAAGGGCTGTTTTCTTATCCACAATTCCCTCATTCAGGGCTTCAAACACTGAAAGAGGCTTGGCTTTGGTCCGATCAGTGTATCCAATTGCAGCAGATTCTGCTGCTAACAACCGTTCTCTATCTTCCTTAGCCACCACCCCTTTGTCACATGCTTCCTCTACGGTCAGTTTCTTATTGGTTTCAGGATCAATGATGTGGCCTGTGGCAGCCTGGGCCTCCAAAAGCTTATTAGCACTATCGGTTGGAATTAGTCCTTGCTTCTTGGCTTCTGCAAATGACATTTTGCCGTGATCTCCAACTATCACAGCAGCTATGGCCCCAGTACCCTTAAGACTAATCTTTTTGTCTTTAGATACATCTGGAATAGTTTTCTCCTTCGTCAATAGTTGGTTAAATGTGGGCTTGTCTAACACACCACAATCAAGCAACTGCTGTGCAGTGACTGGCTTGCGGACACCATCAAAGATGAGTTTGTTTGGGTCTTGCTTTCCAGAAATAGGCAGCAGAAGCAGACCTGTGTCATATTCAGTCTCGCACCTCCTCTTCAATGACTCATATGTAACGTCCTTCTCAGTGTCTGGGTCTATATAACACTTTGGCTTCTGGTTTAGAGAGCGTTTCAGCTCTTCATCGATAATTTTGTGTTTCATCGCGGTATCTTTGGATAGGAAAACACTGTTCACCGGGTCCAGAATGCCTCCTGCAGATTCTTGAGCCTGAAGCAGAGTAAGGGCAGTTTTCTTGTCCACAATTCCCTTATTCAGGGCTTCAAACACTGAAAGAGGCTTGGCTGTGGTCCCATCAGTGTATCCAATTGCAGCAGATTCTGCTGCTAACAACAGTTCTCTATCTTCCTCAGCCACCACCCCTTTGCCACATGCTTCCTCTACAGTCAGTTTCCTATTGGTTTCAGGATCAATGATGTGGCCTGTGGCAGCCTGGGCCTCCAAAAGCTTATTAGCACTGTCAGTTGGAATTAGTCCTTGTTTCTTGGCTTCTGCAAATGACATTTTGCCATGATCTCCAGCTATCACAGCAGCTATGGCCCCAGTACCCTTAAGACTAACATTTTTGTCTTTAGATACATCTGGGATAGTCTTCTCCTTCGTCAATAGCTGGTTAAATGTGGGCTTGTCTAACACATCACAATCAAGCAATTGCTGTGCGGTGACTGGCTTGCGGACACCATCAAAGATGAGTTTGTTTGGGTCTTGCTTTTCAGAAATAGGCAGAAGTAGCAGTCCTGTGTCATATTCAGTCTTGCACCTTCTCTTCAATGACTCATATGTAACATCCTTCTCAGTGTCTGGGTCTATGTAACACTCGGGCTGCTGGTTTAGAGAGCGTTTCAGCTCTTGATCAATAAGTTTGCGTTTTATTGCGGTATCTTTGGGTAGGAAAACACTGTTCACCGGGTCCAGAATGCCTCCTGCACATTCTTGAGCCTGAAGCAGAGTAAGGGCGGTTTTCTTGTCCACAATTCCCTTATTCAGGGCTTCAAACACTGAAAGAGGCTTGGCTGTGGTCCGATCAGTGTATCCAATTGCAGCAGATTCTGCTGCTAACAACAGTTCTCTATCTTCCTCAGCCACCACCCCTTTGTCACATGCTTCCTCTACAGTCAGTTTCTCATTGGTTTCAGGATCAATGATGTGGCCTGTGGCAGCCTGGGCCTCCAAAAGCTTATTAGCACTATCGGTTTGAATTAGTCCTTGCTTCTTGGCTTCTGCAAATGACATTTTGCCGTGATCTCCAGCTATCACAGCAGCTATGGCCCCAGTGCCCTTAAGACTAATCTTTTTGTCTTTAGATACATCTGGAATAGTTTTCTCCTTTGTCAATAGCTGGTTAAATGTGGGCTTGTCTAACACACCACAATCAAGCAACTGCTGTGCGGTGACTGGCTTGCGGACACCATCAAAGATGAGTTTGTTTGGGTCCTTCTTTTCAGAAATAGGCAGAAGTAGCAGTCCTGTGTCATATTCAGTCTTGCACCTTCTCTTCAATGACTCATATGAAACATCTTTCTCAGTGTCTGGGTCTATGTAACACTCTGGCTGCTGGTTTAGAGAGCGTTTCAGCTCTTGATCAATAAGTTTGCGTTTTATTGCGGTATCTTTGGGTAGGAAAACACTGTTCACCGGGTCCAGAATGCCTCCTGCAGATTCTTGAGCCTGAAGCAGAGTAAGGGCTGTTTTCTTGTCCACAATTCCCTTATTCATGGCTTCAAACACTGACAGAGGCTTGGCTGTGGTCCGATCAGTGTATCCAATTGCAGCAGATTCTGCTGCTAACAACCGTTCTCTATCTTCCTCAGCCACCACCCCCTTGTCACATGCTTCCTCTACAGTCAGTTTCTCATTGGTTTCAGGATCAATGATGTGGCCTGTGGCAGCCTGGGCCTCCAAAAACTTATTAGCACTATCGGTTGGAATTAGTCCTTGCTTCTTGGCTTCTGCAAATGACATTTTGCCGTGATCTCCAGCTATCACAGCAGCTATGGCCCCAGTACCCTTAAGACTAATCTTTTTGTCTTTAGATACATCTGGAATAGTTTTCTCCTTCGTCAATAGCTGGTTAAATGTGGGCTTGTCTAACACACCACAATCAAGCAATTGCTGTGCAGTGACTGGCTTGCGGACACCATCAAAGATGAGCTTGTTTGGGTCCTTCTTTTCAGAAATAGGCAGAAGTAGCAGTCCTGTGTCATATTCAGTCTTGCACCTTCTCTTCAATGACTCATATGAAACATCTTTCTCAGTGTCTGGGTCTATATAACACTCTGGCTGCTGGCTTAGAGAGCGTTTCAGCTCTTGATTAATAAGTTTGCGTTTTATTGCGGTATCTTTGGGTAGGAAAACACTGTTCACCGGGTCCAGAATGCCTCCTGCACATTCTTGAGCCTGAAGCAGAGTAAGTGCGGTTTTCTTGTCCACAATTCCCTTATTCAGGGCTTCAAACACTGAAAGAGGCTTGGCAGTGGTCTGATCAGTGTATCCAATTGCAGCAGATTCTGCCGCTAACAACCATTCTTTATCCTCCTTAGCCACCACCCCTTTGTCACATGCTTCCTCTACAGTCAGTTTCCTATTGGTTTCAGGATCAATGATGTGGCCTGTGGCAGCCTGGGCCTCCAAAAGCTTATTAGCACTATCGGTTGGAATTAGTCCTTGTTTCTTGGCTTCTGCAAATGACATTTTGCCGTGATCTCCAGCTATCACAGCAGCTATGGCCCCAGTACCCTTAAGACTAATATTTTTGTCTTTAGATACATCTGGGATAGTCTTCTCCTTCGTCAATAGCTGGTTAAATGTGGGCTTGTCTAACACACCACAATCAAGCAATTGCTGTGCAGTGACTGGCTTGCGGACACCATCAAAGATGAGCTTGTTTGGGTCCTTCTTTTCAGAAATAGGCAGAAGTAGCAGTCCTGTGTCATATTCAGTCTTGCACCTTCTCTTCAATGACTCATATGAAACATCTTTCTCAGTGTCTGGGTCTATATAACACTCTGGCTGCTGGCTTAGAGAGCGTTTCAGCTCTTGATTAATAAGTTTGCGTTTTATTGCGGTATCTTTGGGTAGGAAAACACTGTTCACCGGGTCCAGAATGCCTCCTGCACATTCTTGAGCCTGAAGCAGAGTAAGTGCGGTTTTCTTGTCCACAATTCCCTTATTCAGGGCTTCAAACACTGAAAGAGGCTTGGCAGTGGTCTGATCAGTGTATCCAATTGCAGCAGATTCTGCCGCTAACAACCATTCTTTATCCTCCTTAGCCACCACCCCTTTGTCACATGCTTCCTCTACAGTCAGTTTCCTATTGGTTTCAGGATCAATGATGTGGCCTGTGGCAGCCTGGGCCTCCAAAAGCTTATTAGCACTATCGGTTGGAATTAGTCCTTGTTTCTTGGCTTCTGCAAATGACATTTTGCCGTGATCTCCAGCTATCACAGCAGCTATGGCCCCAGTACCCTTAAGACTAATATTTTTGTCTTTAGATACATCTGGGATAGTCTTCTCCTTCGTCAATAGCTGGTTAAATGTGGGCTTGTCTAACACACCACAATCAAGCAACTGCTGTGCGGTGACTGGCTTGCGGACACCATCAAAGATGAGTTTGTTTGGGTCCTTCTTTTCAGAAATAGGCAGAAGTAGCAGTCCTGTGTCATATTCAGTCTTGCACCTTCTCTTCAATGACTCATATGTAACATCTGTCTCAGTGTCTGGGTCTATGTAACACTCTGGCTGCTGGTTTAGAGAGCGTTTCAGCTCTTGATCAATAAGTTTGCGTTTTACTGCGGTATCTTTGGGTAGGAAAACACTGTTCACCGGGTCCAGAATGCCTCCTGCAGATTCTTGAGCCTGAAGCAGAGTAAGGGCTGTTTTCTTGTCCACAATTCCCTTATTCAGGGCTTCAAACACTGAAAGAGGCTTGGCTGTGGTCCGATCAGTGTATCCAATTGCAGCAGATTCTGCTCCTAACAACCGTTCTCTATCTTCCTTAGCCACCACCCCCTTGTCACATGCTTCCTCTACAGTCAGTTTCTCATTGGTCTCAGGATCAATGATGTGGCCTGTGGCAGCCTGGGCCTCCAAAAGCTTATTAGCACTATCTGTGTGAATTAGTCCTTGCTTCTTGGCTTCTGCAAATGACATTTTTCTGTGATCTCCAGCTATCACAGCAGCTATGGCCCCAGTACCCTTAAGACTTACCTTTTTGTCTTTAGATATGTCTGGGATAGTCTTCTCCTTTGTCAATAGCTGGTTAAATGTGGGCTTGTCTAACACACCACAATCTAGCAACTGCTGTGCAGTGACTGGCTTGCGAACACCATCAAAGATGAGTTTGTTTGGGTCTTGCTTTCCAGAAATAGGCAGCAGTATCAGGCCTGTGTGAGATTCGGTCTCGCATCGTCCCTTCAAAGACTCATAGGTAACAACCTTCTCAGTTTCTGGGTCAATATAACACTCAGGTTGCTGGTTTAGAGCGTGTTTCAGCTCTTCATCAAGAAGGTTATGTTTTATGGCTGTATCCTTGGGGAGGAAAACACTTTTCACGGGGTCTAGAATGCCTCCAGCTGATTCTTGGGCCTGAAGCAGAGTTAGTGCAGTTTTCTTGTCCACAAGTCCCTTCTTTATGGCCTCAAATACTGACAGAGGCTTTGACATGCTACGATCATTGTAGCCAATAGCAGCAGCTTCTGCTGCTAACAACCTCTCTCTATCTTCCCTAGCCACCACCCCTTTATCACATGCTTCCTCCACAGTCAGACTCTGATTGCTTCTAGGATCAATAATGTGGCCTGTGGCTGCTTGAGCCTCTAATAACAGATTAGCACTCTCTTTTGAAAGTAGACCTTGTTTCTTAGCATCATCAAAGGACATTTTGCCTAAGTTTCCAGCGATTACCCCACAAATGCATCCAGTACCTTTGAGACTGTCTCTCTTGATCAGAGAAACTTGTGGTACAGTTTTATCTCCTTTAACCAATTCTTTAAATGTTGGCTTGTCCAGAACACCACAATCAAGCAACTGCTGTGCGGTGACTGGCTTGCGGACACCATCAAAGATGATTTTGCTTGGGTCTTCCTTTTCAGAAATAGGCAGTAGTATCAGGCCTGTGTGAGATTCGGTCTTGCACCTTTTCCTCAAAACTTCATAGGGAACACCCATCTCAGTTTCTGGGTCAATATAACACTCAGGTTGCTGGTTTAGAGCGTGGTTGAGCTCTTCGTCAAGAAGTTTATGTTTTATGGCTGTATCCTTGGGGAGGAAAACACTCTTCACAGGGTCTAGAATGCCTCCTGCAGATTCTTGGGCCTGAAGCAGAGTAAGTGCGGTTTTCTTTTCAACAATTCCCTTCTTCATGGCTTCAAACACTGATAGATGCTTAGCTGTTCTACGATCATAGTAGCCAATAGCAGCAGCTTCTGCTGCCAGCAACCTGTCTCTATCTTCCTTTGCTACCACCCCTTTGTCACATGCTTCATCTACAGTCAGATTTTGATTGGCTCTAGAATCAATGATGTGGCCTGTGGCAGCCTGGGCCTCCAGTAGCATATTAGCACTCTCTGGTGGAACAAGACCCTGCTTTTTGGCCTCTGCAAAGGACATTTTGACTTGATTGCCAACTATCACAGCGGCAATGGGCCCATTCCCCTTAAGACTAACTACTTTGTCGGTAGACACCTCTGATACAGTTTTCTCTCCCATGCATAGCGCTTTCAATGTGGGCTTGTCTATCACACCACAATCAAGCAACTGCTTTGCTGTGACCGGCTTTCGAACACCATCAAATACCAAATTGGACGGGTCTAGCCTTTGAGGGACTGGAAGAAGCAGTAGTCCTGTGTTTGGCTCTGTTTTGCATCTTCTTTTAAGTGATATATAGCTGGTACCTTGCTCTGTTGCTGGGTCCATGTAGAGCGCAGGCCTTTGATTCAAAGCCTTGTCCATTTCCTCATTGATCAGATCACGCTCCATGGCAATGTCTTTTGGAAGGAATACACTAAGCATGGGATCTAGAATGCCACCTGTACACTCCTGTGCTTGAAGCAGACGCAGTGCTGTGCTTTTGTCAATCAATCCTTTCTTCATTGCCTGGAATGCTGATAACGGTTTCCCTGTTCCAGGATCATAGTAGCCAACAGCAGCTGCCTCAGCAGCAAGCAATCTCTGGAGGTCGTTTTCATCCACCAATCCTTGGTCGCAGGCCTCCTCCACTGTCAACTTCTGATTTGATATGGGATCAATCATGTGACCTGTGGCAGCTTGGGCATCCAAAAGAAGATCAGCACAATCGAGAGGAAGAAGATCATTTTCTTTGGCTTCACTCAGGGACATTTTACTTAAGGGCCCAGAAAGGGACACTGTACCTTTCGCACTTGCAATAACAACTCCAGCAATAGGTCCAGTCCCTTTGAGTATTATCTTTTTGTCAACAGACACATCTTGGACGCTTATTTCCCCCTTCAACAGTTGATCTAACATTGGTTTATCCAACACACCACAATCATTCAACTGCTTTGCTGTAACTGGTTTGCGTACACCGTCAAACACCAGTTTGGATGGGTCTAGCTTTTTGGAGACTGGAAGAAGCAGTAGTCCTGTGTTTGGCTCTGTTTGGCATCTTCTTTTAAGTGATATATAGCTGGCACCCAGTTCTGTTTCTGGGTCCATGTAGAGCTCAGGCCTCTGATTCAAAGCCCGATACATATCCTCATTGATCAGATCACACTCCATGGCAATGTCTTTTGGGAGGAATACACTAAGCATGGGATCTAGAATGCCACCTGTACACTCCTGTGCTTGAAGCAGACGCAGTGCTGTGCTTTTGTCAATCAATCCTTTCTTCATTGCCTGGAATGCTGATAACGGTTTCCCTGTTTCAGGATCATGGTAGCCCACAGCAGCTGCCTCAGCAGCAAGCAATCTCTGGCGGTCGTTTTCATCCACCAACCCTTGGTCGCAGGCCTCCTCCACTGTCAACTTCTGATTCAGTCTAGGATCAATCATGTGCCCTGTGGCAGCTTGGGCATCCAAAAGAAGATCAGCACAATCGAGAGGAAGAAGGTTTTCTTTTTTGGCTTCACTCAGGGACATTTTACTTAAGGGCTCAGACAAGGAGAATGTACCTTTCGGACTAGCAATCACTACCCCAGCAATGGGTCCAGTCCCTTTAAGAATGACCTTTTTGTCAACAGACACAGCTGGGACACTCTTTTCCCCTTCCAACAGTTTGTTAAATGTTAGTTCATCCAACACACCACAATCATGTAACTGTTTCGCTGTGACTGTCTTGCGAACACCATCAAAGATAGGGTTTGGAGGCTCTCTCACTGCCTTTAGCTCAGTCGCCATTGTTTTTCTGGAAATAACCACCTCTGACTCCTTTCTTAGCTTCTGTATCTCACCTTTAAGGTCATTTTTCTCCTGTTCAAAGCGTTCCTTGTCAGAGTCGTACTGTCTTGTTTGGCTCTCCTTGCTGTCATATTTGTCCTTCAAGAACCTAAATTCATTCTTTAGCCTATCGTTCTCTTCCTGTAGACATTGTTTGATGTGGCACTCCGATTCCAGAGATAGCTTGGTGTGCTCAAGATCTTCAGTAGTCTGCAAATAGGAAATAAAGAGAAATGGAAGAAACAACATTAATAAGGGTAAAATGACATTGAATATATAGATTAATTAATTCAAATAAATCCAACAATAACTAATATGCACTTCAAAATGTATATGTTTATGTTATAAAACCACTATTTACAAAAAGGTTCTGTTAAAATGGCAATCTCTAAGATTTTCATATAAATAAAAGTCACCATCTATTGCACCATGAGGTGATTGAACAATGGTGATTGAGTCTATGGTCCACTTATTAAATATTAATTGTATTTGGAGTATTGTCATGGTCCATAGGTGTCTATGGAAAAATGTATGTTTTTTGCCAAAAGTCTAACAAAGAGAACCACCACCAAACGTTTGGGATTGCCACTTTAAGTAAATGCTAATAATGATGAGCAAATAAGTTGAAGACTTATGATTAAAAATTTGTTACATGATTTTTACAATGTTAGTAAGTTAGTAAGTATAGTGCCAATATTTTTAATGGCATTACAGCCACATAGGATATCAACTCAGTTCAAATGGACAACTATGTGTAACTGTTTCAATTCATATTTCAATTTCATATACAACTTGCACATCACCAATCGCATCCTAGTATACATTACAACATTGTGTTTTATATTTTGCGAATATCACACTAATACAAGAAGACTACAGACTACAACAAGAAAATGTTTTGATGAGATGTGAAATAAAGCAACTAGGCATCAATTGTAAGAATCATGTTTTTGTAAAGCTAAGTATTTTTTTTTGTTAAGTAAAAAAAATGTCAACAAGTGTTCAAATTGCTGATTGTAGCTTTGAAAATGTTCACTTTGCATTCGTGGACCAAATAAAATGACACAGAAATTAATTTGGAGAAACAAAAGCATGATTCCAAACAGAACAAAAGGAAAAAGACATGCAGATAAAAGTGTATACAGTATACAAAGAATACACTTGAGGTTGTGAGCTAGGATTGCAGCTAGGGAATAGGGAGAGCCACAGATTACATGTGAATGGTTTGCATGCAATCATATTTAAACACATAATGGTATCTGTGTTCAAATAATTCACGAAAAGTGCATCACTCAGGCATCAGCAGGTGTTCATGCATGCAGAAGAAGGGATGACCGACAGTCATTCACTACTAGAAATCTGGAGTAGACTATCTGGAAAGATTAAAGCAGTCCAGAACTAAAGTTTCTATGTACCTCAATCAACTGCTTTTGGGTTTTCTCTATCTCCTGCTTGAGTTTTTCCCTCTCTGTGGAAAGTTCTGTGACAAGGTTATTGTAGTCTAAACTTCTGCAGTTACTACTCTGCAACTGGAGCTCCAAGGCAGAGACTTGAGTGACCAGCTTTTCATCACTTCCCAGTTTGGATCTTAGAAGCTCATCTTTCTCGTGGCTTACGACTAGCAGCACCTCCTCCAATCTCACCCTCTCTTTGGTCAGGGTTTCTGTCTTCTCCTTCCACTTCTGAAGCTCAACAGAGTTCTGGTTCAATGCCTCACTCTTGTCTTCGATAGATTTGTAAAGGTTCTCCTTGCAAAGATTTGCCTCCTTTACAAATGCCTGCTCCTGGAGGAGGTTTTGCTGAAGGGCCTTCAGTTCAAAACTTAACTTATTCAGGTGATCTGAAGAGGTCTTGTTTTGTCTCAAGCTTTGGTCCAGTTCACCTTTCAACCTTAGCATATCCTCCTCAACTCTCCTCTCTGCAATGGTGGCCTTTTCTTGGCTTTTAAGCAGCAAGTTGATGTTACTGGTATACTCCCTTATTGTGAGTGTGGTCTGCTCCAGCTCAGTTTCTACCATCTTCCTTTGATTCACTTCCTCTTGATTGGACTTCCTGAGCACCTCTACCTGGCTCTCCAGCGCGTCTCTTACGGACTGAAGGTCCTTTATGCGGCCCTGTAACCTGCTGACATTCTGTTCTGCTCTGTTTCTTTCGCTAACCTGCCTCTCAATCTCAAAGTGCATCCTCTCAAGTCCCTCTTCACACTCCTTCAACCCTGCGATAGATACGGAGGAGCTAGCCAGCTCCATGTGTAGCTTGGCCAGGGTCTCCTCTAAAACATTCTGGCCTTCCTCTATGGTTGTTCTCCTACGTGTCTCCTCCGACAGGCTATGTGTGACGTATGCCACCTGGGCACTCTTCTCTTCTAGCGTCTTTGTGAGTTCAACCAGCTCCACCCTGTGCTGGGCATCGTCTGCCTCTCTCTGCCTTATCAGCGCCTCCAGCTGGTCCTCCAGGTCTCTCCTCCGGCGTCCCTCCTCCGTGATAACAGAGAGCTGATTGAGAGCCCGCTGCTCTGCCCTCCTCCTGCCCTCCTCAGCCTCGCCAATTGACAGCAAGTGCCTGGTCAGTTCCTCCTGCAGATCCTTCCTCTCCGCCTCCATGCGATCACACTGCAGCTTCTGCTCAGTTGCAGCGTCCTCCCGCTGGGCGGCGAGATGCTTAATGTCTGCGTGACTGGCCTGGATCTGGGATTCATAGCTGAGCTTAAAGCTTTTCATCTCAGCAATGCAAACAGCCCTTACCTTTGATGTCTCCAACTGCAGCTCTCTCACCCTTGCCGACTCATCAGCCAGCCTCTGACGCAGACTCTCATATTCTTCCTTTTGCTCCTTGGAATTGGAGAGCTCCAGCTTATAGCGGGCGAGAGCATCCTGCAGCTCCCGGTACTTGGTGGTGTGGCCCTCGGTCGACCCTTTCAGCAGCCGGAGCTCCTCCTCCAGAAGATCAATTCTGGTATTACGAATCTAATGCGAGACACAACACAAAGATGTGTGAAGAAACAGCCAAAACCCTGGCTTATTAGTTTATATTCTTCAATATAATGTCATGTTTTAAACAATGAACATTCAAAGACCAATATTTGGGCACTGATGTGCTGGAGCCAACATGTTGGAAGTGAGTTTAGTTAGAATATAATTGTAATACATTTAACATATTGGGATACCTTGAGCTCCTCCATATTTTTCTGCATTGCTCCCAGGTATGTGTAGTAGTCACTAGAAAGAGTGAACAGCTCCATGTAGCGAGTCTGCATTTCCACAGCCTGCAGAAGAGATTACAAAATGTTTGTTGTATTCGTTACAGAGATATTCTACCAGAGAGAAACAAATTAGCGTGAGTGGAAAAAGCTTCCAGAAGCCGATTTTATAAGGCTATAATATATAAGTATATTTCTACAGCCTCCAGTCTACACATTGTCGATTGTAAACCAATACATGCTTACTTACACAGTTTGGGTTTGCCAATTACCCACTAACAAATCCCTGCCCTCAGCGACATGATTGGTCGAAAGATGAAGCAAAAGAAAGTGAAACGAGGGATTGATTGAAGTTGCCCGAACGGGCAAGTGGATTTTTGAGGGTTTGTAAAAGGTCCCATGACATGCCACCAGGTGTGGTGTGATTAGCCGTTACAAGCCGTTTTGAAAATCTGTCTCTTATGATTATTATTATATGATTATCACAGGTGGACGTGTCCACCTAGATGTGTGCTGGATAGATCAGTCTACCAGCCTACCCAGTGGACTGTAGCAAACATTGCTCATCTATCCGTTACACATCTATGTGGACACGCCCACTTTCTGCCCCTCATGACGTCATAAGGGGCTGATTTCCAAAACGGCTTGTAACGGCTAATCACACCACACCTGGTGGCATGTCATGGCACCTTTAACAACCAAAAATTTAGTTTTACCCTTGTGATTTTTGTCCACAAAGTTGAATCTGATCACATAAAACCACCATAAACAGATAATCCAGTGTCTGGGCCAAATTTTGCAACTAAACATGTTCTTCAGCGCAATCTAGTGGCCATATGTGTATTTGCGAGTGTTTGGCTTGGTGTCATTCGATTCAATTTGCCCTGAACTTTAAATAGAGGTGTCAAGTGTCAAAATTTTAAGATATCTACCTGTCTCATAGTATGACAGTGCTACCAACTGATAATGACCAACTGATAATTATTTCAGGTGGAAATGTAATCTTCCACTTATGCTGTGTTCTAGCTTTAACTTTATCTGTTCTAACTCTAACCAAGAAGTATCCACATTGAATATTTCACTTGCACAACAATCTTTCTATTGGCACCAAGATGACATATTAAAGCCCTTGCAGTTTTGGAGATATACTCTATTTACTTTGGGTATGTTATTTTCTGAAAAAAACTGTTTTCCCCTGGTATCAAAAATGGTATAGAATATCAATATTTTTCCAGGCATTGTATCGAGATTAGAAAATCCAGTATCGTGATAACACTACTGTAAACGCGATTGTGATTATTCAGTTAGACCTACAAGAAATGTGAAAGTTAAAAATGACATATCTTTGCTACTACCTTGGACATTTAGTTAGGTACATTTGCATAAAATCCAGATAAAACCATGCAGGTCTACATATAACTGGGCGATAGCTTTAATAGGTTGCAACGGTGGACTGAAATCACTTCATGGCACGATGTGACCGTTAGGTAAATAAGTAAACCAAGAGAAGTTTGTTATTTTTTTTAAACGTACATGTGTGGAAGCTAACATTCAGCTTCAGTCTGAGCTAAGATGAGTTTTCTGAGCACCCCAAAACCAGGCCAGGTGCCTGGCAAAAAGATGCCTGTTCACAATTCTGATTTTAATTTGGGCAGATGAAAATTACATTCGGGCAAGTCGAACATGACCTGTACTTGCCCTATGGGCAAGTGCTTTTGAAACCTTAGTGTCATTCATTCAGTGTCAATTCACCAAGACTAGATATTTACATTAAGGGAATTTAGCAGACGCTTTTATCCAAAGCGACTTACAACGGTTAATACACACCGACGGCAGAGTCAACCATGCACGGCGACAGCCAGCTCGTCAGGAGCAGTTAGGGTTAAGTGTCTTGCTCAGGGATTGACACTAGGAGGAGCTGGGGATCGAACTAGCAACCTTCCGGTTACAAGTCAACCTGCTCTACCTCCTGAGCTAAGCCCCCCCCAGATATTAATCTAAAGTCTGATTTGTGAGACTACCTCTTGATTAAGCTCTGTAGATGGAGACATCAGTATGGTCCTCTTGATGGGGATGTTGAGAAGAGTCTCTAATCCCGAGCCATAGGCGGCAAGGTCTGATTCATAGTCCTATAAAACAACAGTTTACATTGAGAACAATAATAAAAGGAACAGGATAGCATTCCAATGGATTTTCAGTGCATATGTGATGTCTGTTGATTACCTTGATGGAGCTCACACAGTCCCCAGACTCGGTCAGCACATTATCTAATGTCCTTCTCTTCTCCTTGATCTCAGAATTCAGTGCCTGAGAAACGCAAATGATGTTCCTTTAGGTCATGTTGCATTTCTTATGATTGACACCCACGTCTTGGACCATAAAATGAGCAGGTAAAAGACCTTCTGTTGGCTGATGTGTAGGACGACAGCTTCGAGGTCCTCTGTCTTGGTGGACTGCAGGGCCTTCTGGCGTTTCTGTGTGGAGTCGATCCACTCATCAAGGGCAGTGCTGTGGTTCTTGTACTGCTGCAGCTGGAGAACGTAGAACTCCAGATCCTTCAGTCTGGAGGAGGAAAAACACATGGTCAAACACATACACAAGACCCAGTCATAGTTCATGCATTCATGCAAAAGGGTGTGTGGTCATGTATTTGTGTATGTGACGTGGGGCTGAGAACACACCTGCAGTCAATCTGGGTATGGATGCGTCTCCAGCGGTTGGTCAACTGGCCCACCTGCTCGCTGTACGTGGCCATATCACACCTGTGGGAGTCGCCCACCTGGCTGTTCCAGTTGTTCACCTTTTCCATCTCTGCCTCCATGGAGTTAAAAACGTCCCTCTTTTTGTCCAACTCAACCTTCACATTCTACAACCGACGACAAATGGTGAAGTGTCAATGAGTAGCGGAAGAGGAGTAAGGAATTGAGTGTTTCGGGACCGCAAGGAAGAATAGTGAACATTAGGAGTGTTCCTAGTACATTCATTGCACGCTTTACTACAAGTCAGCGGCTAGGGGCTTTCATTTGGTACCAGATTAGCAAAAAAGAATGATGTCAGATGACGTCAATTAGATAGTCTTTGTACTCCCATGCCACACCCAGTCATGTGCGCAGTAAGCATGACTTGTAACAGAATCCTCATCAAACACTGTAAAAGGCATTGGATGATAAGGACCAATGATGAACATAGAGCATTACCTTGAGGTACATGATGTAGTCCTCTACCTCTGCGGGTGAGAGGGAAGTGGTATCCTTCTCTGTCAGCCTGGCCTCATGCACTTTCACTATGTCTTCACCGTGTGACACACTCTCCAGAAGGTTCCTGAGGGCCCGCAGCCTGAGTAAGAGAAATAAAAGAATAAAGTACATTTTAGGAAAATAACATGAGGGAGGTGTGGATTGTTAATGTGATCAAATTCTAAAGCTGCTACCTTCTGACACATTTAGAGCTTTGAATGGTATTTTGTATTGTTCTAGGAATGGCTAATGTTAATTGGGGTGTGTATATGGGAGAGCATTTGTGCGTGTGTGCGTGTGCGTGTGTGCGTGTGTCATTGTACCTCTGCAGGTAAGTTGAGAGGCTGGAATACAGAAGACTCAGTCTTTGGGTGATTCCCCCGATTTCACTGCGTAGGAACTGGGCTTTGTCAGCATCGGCCATGCCCTCGACCTCCATCAGAATCACGTCCTTGATACGCAGGATGTCCCCCTGGATGTCGTCAATGTCTTGTTGTACCATCTGAACACAACGCAAACACATGCACGCAGTGTCAATCCCTATGCACTAAAGGACAATTCCGGTATTTTGAACATTGAGCTCCCTTACTGGTTTGTCTAGTATGAAATAGAGTGGTTGACACCGAAATTTTGACTATTGGTCCTGTCTCGGGTATTTGTCTCATTTAGAATCGCCACTGGGGGTGATCGAATGAGTGCAGATTGAATGGGGGTCTATGGGGCTAGATGGTTAAATGTATCTCTTTCACCTGCTTGTCGTTGAAATATCGCAGATTGTATTGTAGATTCCCCATGTTCAATATAGATTATAGTTCAAAAGTTGAATGAATGAGTACTTATGTCCTTTCGATTTATTACAGTTACATTACAGTACACACTAGCATTCTGCTAATGAATGCTGATTGGTCAGGGACGGACTTGATGGCCCCGCTTGATGGCTTTTGAAGCTGAAGCAGAATCAGAAACATTATCTTAAGGAGGACTTTCCGTCGAGGTTAATTGTTATATATTATATGTATATATATGATATATATATTATATATGCAGAAGTGCCAAAGTGACTCAGAACTTGCCATAAAGCAGGACCACTGGCAGTGACGTCATCATCTTTTTGAACAGATTTTTAGAACAGTTAAGTGAACTGAAAAAATGCAATATTCAGCTGAGTGTATTCTTTTAGCCCCCCTTTTGAATGTGACTCTCAAATTACTTGACAAAAAATAACAGAATGACAGATGAGAAAAGTGTAATTTGAGGGTGAAACCTGTCGACTCCCATTCATTCTGCTCTCACTGGCGAGCGCCCTCGCATGGACAGAGATGTCAGTTCAGAAACCAGAAGTCACCAGAGAGTGCCAGTTCTCTTCATATTAGCCATTCTCTGCCAATAGTCAAAATTTTGGTGTCAACCACTCTACTTCATCCTAGACAAATCAGAAAGGAGCCTCAATGTTCAAAATACCGGAATTGTCCTTTAAGATGTGGAATCAAACGGAATATTTATATTTGTGTCTCATCTGTACATGTACGCGTGTATGCATGTGTGTGTGTGCGTGCGTGGTTGCTTGTGTGTCTGTGCATGTGTTTGTGTTTGCATAAGGGTTTTGTCGTCTACCTCCAGCTCTGTAATACGAATGCCACATTCCCGCACTTTGTCGTCCCCCAGACTGATGGGGAGGTGCTGGTTGAGCACTCCCTCTGCTGACTCCATCCTGGCCCTGAGGCTGCGGAGCTCCATCAGGCTGCGGGAGCTGAACCAATGGAAGGAGGAGGAGGAGACGGAGGACGCCGTCCTCCTCTTCACAGACTCGGCCTTGACCACTCGCACCACTTCCTTCTTGATCACGTGGTCCTTCTTCACCTCTACTTTCTTGAGTTCCAGCTTCCTTTTCGCATCCTCCATCTTCCTTTTCTCCTCCCTCAGCCTCACCTCCTCCTCCAGTCTCTGCATCTCCTCCATCCTCCTCCTCTCCTCCTCCCGCTTCATCGCCTTCTCCCTCTTCCTCGCCTCCTCCTCCCGCCTCATCGCCTCCTCCCTCTTCCTCGCCTCCTCCTCCCGCTTCATCGCCTCCTCCCTCTTCCTCATCGCCTCCTCCCTCTTCCTCACCGCCTCCTCCGTCCTTCTCCTCTCCTCCTCCCTCTTCCTCATCTCCTCCTCCCGCTTCATCGCCTCCTCCCTCTTCCTCATCGCCTCCTCCCTCTTCCTCACCGCCTCCTCCGTCCTTCTCCTCTCCTCCTCCCTCTTCTCCTCCTCCAGCCTAATTTCCTCCTCCCTCTTCCTGACCTCCTCCTCCGTCCTTCTTATCTCCTCTAGTCTCCTTATTTCCACTCTCCTTCTTTCCTCCTCCTCCTCCACCTCCCTCATCCTTTCCATTCGTATCTTTTGCTCCTCCTGGATGACGACCTGCTGGCTTGGCTGCTGAATAATATACATCGGTTGGTGTACTAGTTGCCATTTCGGTTCAACCTTCTGTGGTTCGATGTTTTGTAGCTGTACAGCTGGGGGGGAGAATATGCAATATATTGGCTTAGCTGGTAGAAAATCGGACCCAATAGCTACAAATGTTTAGATATAAAAATATATATTTTAACCACAAAAGTACACTGGATATACGGTTGTCTTTTAGTCTTACAATCGACAATATTGACTTTATTAGATGATTTATTTCAAGTATTTCCGGTTGTGTACCGTAGTCTGTTGAGGCATACTGGGTGTAGGAAGGCAGTTGCACCACCAGTTGCTCGTAGTGATTCTGGGCTCCACTGTACTGGCTTTCAATGGCCACCATGTCCTCCTCTTCAATCAGCTGGGAGCCATGGGAGTTGGCCCTGAACTCTGCATAGTGAGTCTCCAAGCGTTTAGTCAGGCTGCGGTACTCCTCAGAAGACATTTGAGACAGCTGGGGAACACACACACACACACACACACACACACACACACACACACACACACACACACACACACACACACACACACACACACACACACACACACACACACACACACACACACACACAAAGGGACACACACACACACACACACACACAAAGGGACACACATGCACGCAAACATACACATGCACACATAATTAATGACGATGATGAACATGCAATCATATTCAACAAATAGCCTATCTTTTTTATGTACCGTAATTTCCCCGACTATAAGCCGCGGTTTATACACAAATTTTCCAAAATTCCGTAAGCTATATGGATGGGCATATATATGCATGGGCGATTTCTAAACATTTTCTAAACGATTTCTAAAAATCCATCCATCATGCCCAATTTGCATTACCATTTTTCCAGAGTGATCTTGTCTTTGTTTGACACTTCAACTACTTAAGACATCGTAACTGAATCAATTTTCAACCGTATACCTTCGTTCAAACCATTTAACAAATCTACACACTTCTAGTATCTTCAATAATATCAAAACGGAATTTCGAAATCTTTTATACTCTTTCTGCATTTTCAGCAATGCTTTGTGCTTTTCATTCAGCTGTCAGCATTCACACACATTTTCTGCAGGAAATGCAATTTCTAGTTACATAATTAGCCCATTTGAAACTTGTTCGGCCTATATATGGGTGCGGCTAAATTAAAGGCTTGCGGTTTATCCACGATGCGGCCTATATGCGGAAAATGACGGTATAGCAACCTAAAGACTGCGGTTTGGCCATTGGTCAACTCAAGCCTGGCCTAGCCTTACTGTGGCGATGGTGAGTGAGTTGATGTTTTCGATATCCATTCGACAGTACTGCCACGAGATGAGGCTCTTGATGTTGATGTACAGCTGGTTCCATATGGACAGAATGGCCTCGTAGTACTGGTCATTCCTTTGGAAAGAAATGGGTGACATAGATCACAGACCTACATTTCTTCTACTTTTCATTAACACTCTGGGAATAAGCCAGACCACCATAAATGAGCCGCAACATTTCTGTGACCATTTATAGTAGACTTATAACATCTGATGATTGGTATTTATTTATACATAAGGAGCATGCTGCTGCCATTTGGCTCTTTAAATCTTTAACCCCCAAAGAAAAAGCAAAGGCAAATGCATGTATTTAGATTGTGACAAAAGTGAAGCTACTAAGAAATGAACTTTGCATGGCCCTTCTTATTATTAGTATGATAATGCTAACAATTATTTTAATTACATGAAGAAAAGAAAATCCATCCTCATTGCGTGTGTGTGTGTGTGTGGGGGTTCCTACTTCTTGGCCATGGAGATAGAGATGGGGTTTGGGGGCGGGATCAGCAGGCAGACCGAGGGCACCAGCATGTCCAGGCCTCCTGGTCCGGTCACCTGCCACTTGCTGCGCTGGCTGTTGTCCTTCAGGATGCCCTCGTTGTCCTTACAGATCACTTTCTGTGGACACCACACAGCACACACTTAAAGTCTTACTTACATAAAGTCATGTCAGATTTCGCCCCCCCAGCTTTGATTATTTCACTCCCTTCTGTTTCTCTGATTGTCCTCCCTCACATTGTTTTCACCTGTCCCCCTTAACGTCCCCTCCTAGTGGATTCAGTCAGCATGTTCCCCTTCCTCTGTGCCAGTTCCTCTGTTCTTTGTATCAAGCGTCCTAAGCATTTTCAGAGTGATATTTAAGGCTCCCGGTTTTCTGATCTCAAACTGATTCCCCGTGTACGCAGTACGCCTTGGTCTTCTCCCTGCCGGGTTGTTTGCCTTGATCCTCAACTGATTTCCCGTGTACCGATCTATCTGCTAGTAAAGACCATTCTTTCTACCCAGACCAGACCTTTGCCTCCTGAGTCTTGAGTCCTATTCCCCCAGTTGCTCACCCAGCCAGCCAGCAAGTCATCCCACAAAAGCCATCCCATAAATCCCTTCATCCAGTTGAAAATGGTTCGGTTAGGGTCTCAAGAAGTGTTGGTGAACATTTCAGTGTTCTTTTTTACTAAAATGTAGAAAGTTGAGAAGGAAGAGGCTTTTCCAGGGTGGACGTTTTCTGTCCAACACTGGCCCCCTCACCTGGTCCTGCTTGAAGTCACAGAGGGCTCGCACGATGACCGTGGTGCCACTCCTCTCCTCGGGGTTCCTGGGCCTCAGCCTCACGATGCTCTTGGACGTGACGACCAGGTGCTGGACCTGCCTCCTGTTCTCCAGGATTTTCTCCTTTTCTCTCTAGAAAATGGAGACGAAGCGCGAACGGCAATTCGGCTGAGATGTAGAGAAGTACTCACAGCGTAATGACGGGCCTGTCCCTACGGTGTCTCTGACCCACCTCGAGGTCCGCAAGCAGGGCCAGCAGGCTGTCCAGGGAGGTGTCCTTGTCACAGGTGAACTTCTTGCGTATGGTCTCGTGTTCCTTCTGAAGTGCGGCGTACGTCTCGTTCGCCTCCTTGAAGAACTTGAGCGAGCAAAACGATACCAATGAATTTCATTTTTCGGAATGCGTCATTGTTCACGCAGGTGGCTAACTACTGCTCACTATCATTGGCAACAGCCGTCCACTCTACATGGACGAGGAGCCCTTGATAATTGTTTGTGTAGCACTGAGAAGTGATTCTATTTGTTTGCATCTATTAATTGTGTGTGTGTGTGTGTGTGTGTGTGTGTGTCAGGATAGGTTTATATATAGTGCAGCAGGGAATTCTGTATCACAGTTTAGAGTTGTTGAATGTGTGTGTGTAATGGTCTAGTACCTGGCTATAGGCTGCGTTCTCCTTCAGATGGACATGAATGCACTTGGTGATCTGCAGGAGCCAGCTCCACTGTGTCTGCAGAGTGTCCATGTAGGCCTGAGGAAGACACCCATGGGAAACAGATCACTGTACCGCTGATGGTGAAGTGACACTGTGTAACCATATGTTAGTCACAGCTTTTGTAGTGTTACTTTTAAAGTTGGATCCACTGCATGATAACACGGCGTGTACATCTGCTATTGGCTGTCACATCCATAGGAACTGTACACACCTCGATCTTGTCGGAGGCGGGGTGGTTGTTCTTCAGGGCCACGTCTACTTTGACCTTAAGTCTATTCAGGTCCCTCTCCTTCCCCTCCAGGGCACTCATCAATTGCTGTGGCACAACATGGGGAGAAGAAACTTAGCAACGCCAAAGACAGCAACATAGGAACACATTGTAGCGGCTTTGTTGCCAAAGTTCTTTGGCAGCAGCCACTGGCCGGGCCTACTCTCAACCGAATGGCCCGCTCTCATGAAAAACAGATTATTGTTGCTGGGCAAATTGAACCCATGGGTTGGACTCAAATACAGGGTCAAGTCTCAAGCAATGTCATTGGACAATTTAGATAGAACAGTAGAACCACAGGAGGAGGTTTTACTCACAGAGTAGCTCTCCTGCTTCTTGGGGATGTACAGGTCAATGTTCCTGTCTCCCCAGTCGAAGACCAGCTCCTCCTCCTCCCTGTAGTTCACCCACATGATTTCCTTGGAGATGTCCACGATGATCAGCTGCAGCTCTTGCAGCCACTCGCTCCGACTGAAGGACATTTTCTGCATGGGTATGAGATTCAGTTAAAGCTCATGGGCTCAGTGAAGGTGAGAATCACACCCAGAGGATTGAGGCTAATGTCCCCTCACCTGGAGGCTGTCCCATTCCTGGTCCAGCGCATTGAGGAAAGCCTTGTCGCCGTTTTGATGCTATGGAGTAACGGCCACATCAGACATTATGGTATTATTAATAATTCCGAAAGTTCATTCATAGTATCTTCAGATGAGACCAGGGCCTGCTCTGAACTTTGGGGGCGCATAGGCAAGATTCCCCTTACCCTCCCCTCCCCCAAAGATTGTTTTTACTTTTGCTTCATTTTTCTATTTTAGCAAAAATAAAGATATAGATACAACTACAATAGTTCTATTTCATTAGATCCGTAAATGATGGTCAGATCGGTGCAGGGCCAATAGGATGGGTGACTGAGTGATGATATGACGGTCTGTCAGTGAGGTGAATGCACATGGGTTTGTAGCAACAGAGAGGTGTTGTCGTCCGTCGCAAATCCAACATGCTTCACATGCTCCACAACCGCTGACACTTCTGTGTTCACTGCGGCCAGCAGAGGAGAAGCGGGAGGCCTCACCAGCTCATCCCGTGCTCGGTCCACCTCGTCACTCTGCTGGATGGAGCTGTGGAACTTGTGGTGTTTGACCAGCTGCTGCTGGAGGGCCTCCTCGTCATCGCCCCACGGAGAGGTCTCGATCAGACGCTGGAACACAAACCACCGCACATTCTTTAGTCTGATGAGGTTCATGGTAATACCCCTCCTCCTAACAAAGCTATTCTCAAATAATATATTCAAGTACAAAGTATTTCCATTTTGAAATGGCTCCGACTGACATACAACTATAAAAACAATGACATCAACTGTTCTTTAGGTTGGTCCTTTATTGAAATAGCAAGAGTGTGAATGGAGTGGTACTCCATGTACTTTGAATACTTTTTATTTAACAGGCAAATAATTAATATACCTATCCGTCTCTCTATCAGCAGCTATTATCTGCCCTGACTTCAAATTAGTGAGTAACTTAACTAGACGTTTCCTTTATTCAGTTCATAGCACATAGGAGTAGGAGTGCTAGGAAAGATGAATGATCAACTGAAATAATGACCCCCCCCAGATGAGTATAATCAGCAGCGCCAGCAGGGGGAGTCAGAGTCAAGTTATTTCAACCACACCCAACATTCGACA
Organism: Micromesistius poutassou; assembly: GCF_964030765.1. Classification (NCBI taxonomy): domain Eukaryota; kingdom Metazoa; phylum Chordata; class Actinopteri; order Gadiformes; family Gadidae; genus Micromesistius; species Micromesistius poutassou. Next base: position 20,230,731 of record NC_140279.1, on the reverse strand, counting down.
TTCGAACATTCGAAACCAATTGCACTGGAAGATTTTTAGAAATCGTTTTCCACAGGGACTGTAGAAAAACATCACACATTTAACAGCACAGGTAACACAAGCGCTGGCGTTAACCAGCACAAACTACAGGATCAAGTCCAGATCGCTCCCGGTTCCAGACGTAAATATCTATTTAACATCGGCCGTGGTTCCCACAAAGACTGGAATCGGGTCGGCTCAGAATGTTCTTAGGCCTAATCAGGTAGGCCTGAATGCCTACACACTACACACACTAGTGCCAACTTTTCACTCATCAACATTGCTTAATTAGGGTTCAAATCAGGCCTAACATCTTCTAGTGAGTTCCTGGCTTAAAACATGTACACCATCATCTGAGGAATTAATGAGCAGGCAGAATATTATTTATTTTCTCCCGGAAACTTTCCAGGAGGAGAAACACTTCAGGCTCAACTGTATCATAGTCATGTAGCATAAAACTGTTAAGGTGTTCACTGCCCTTAAAGTGCATGACTGTCAGTGAAAGTAAACCCTGCTAAAAACAGGTTTAACCCCACCATTGCACTTAAACTATGTGTGTTATCTGTGCAATGAGAGGTGTATGACCTAAGTCATAATCAGTCAGAAGTGCATTCATGTCAAGTAGTAAGTATCTGTAGTGTGAGTATTTATTTGCCTGTGCACACATTCATTGTTGTTATCGAGGACTGTGGGTCACATGATCACCACTATTATCCGCAATGAATCAAGCATCAAAGGGACTCCTGCTCAATAAATCAAATTAATTCACAACTAATCCATTCCTTAGTCATCAATGTGAGTGAGTGAGTAAGCGTGAGCGAGAAAGAGAGAGAGAAAGAGAGAAAGGGAAATAAAGAGGGAAAGAGAGGTACACATGTGTACCTTCTGCTGTCCAATCCAGGACATAGCGTCCATGTAGTTCCGTCCGGGATCCTCCCAGACTCCCGAGTTGCCTCGGGTGCTCTTCCTCCTCCTGTGCAGGGTCTCGGTGATGGCCATGTGGACTCCCTTCAGCTGGTCCCTGCACACCTCCACACTGGGGATCACGTGGGCAGAGCCGTCAGCAGGCAGTGGGGAACATATGACATGAGAGCATTCGCTCTAAGAAACTGTGACTTAGGGTAGGGCTGCAGCATCATGGAAATAATAATAAGAATAATAAGAAGAAGAAGAATAATAGGTTATTTAGCCCAATATTGTGATTATTAATTTACAGTGATTAACAGATCATGGATTCAATAAATATTCTGTGGTAGCTACGGTATTAAAAAAAGTGTAAACATCAAGCTTGAGTTTTTCTGTTTGTAATAAGATTTGAATGTAACAGCCGTACAAATAAATTATTCACGTTTTTGTAATAACGTTTTTGGGAGTAAATGAATGCAACCAGATAATGCAATCACATTTCAGTTAATATAAACAAATTATCCAGCACTAACTGTGGGTCTGACAGAGAGAGAAAGAGAGAGAAAGAGAGAGAGCGAGAGAGAGAGAGAGAGAGAGCGAGAGAGAGAGAAAGAGAGAGAGAGAGAGAAAGAGAGAAAGAGAGAGAGAGAGAGAGAGAGAGAGAGAGTAGCGCTGACCTTCTGACCACGTTGTCATTGGGTTGGCCGATCTGTCGGAGTTGGCTTGCGCAGCCCTTCAGCTGATCTATGGTGTCCCTGGCCATGGCCATGTAGCGCTCTCCATCCCCACCCTGCACGCCACACAGCGAGAGGTCAAAGGTCACATGCACGGAAGAGGCTGCACAAGTAATATGGTCTCAGAAATTTGGCAATCCTTCCATGGAAACTCCCCCCTGTTTACTGCATTGTGTTTCATTGTGCTCTGATGTGATAGAGATAACTTGGTCCTACTTTGTAGAAAATCCCTGCTTTCTTTATTTTCATAACACAACTCGATTTAATGAGCAGACGACCTGCCTGCTCATTTAACCAAGCTGCATTATGATGTTTATATTCTTATTGCTCACTGACTCTTTCTAAACACTGCCGTGGGAGGGCTCTGAGGGCCTTTCCAGGAGGGTCAACCCTTCAGGCTCCTCTGTATATTCATATAGCATACATCTGTAGCAGCCGTACATGTGTGGAAACACGCTGGGTTGAAGCATATAGGGATCTCCTCATCATTCATTTCCATGTCATCACAGCCACATCACTCCCTTAATTATGTCTCTTCCAGAAGCAGCAATAAAAACAATTAAAAAATAAATGTCACTTTCTTTGATGTCCCGTCAAGCCTGACTTTGCGCTACTATTAAAAATGTAATTATACAAATGAATAAAACAACAAAGACAAACGAGTGGCGTTGCTTACAGTCTGCATGGCGTGTTCCGCCTTCCTCAGGAACTCCTGACACTGCTCCTGCAGGATCATGGCCTTCTGGTGCAGGCCGGAGCCCCTGTGTTAAACCATGAGGGGGTTCCACCGTCATCATAGGGCCACACATTCACCCACTTCTTCAAATGCTGGCCATGGTTGTGGTTACCACAGAGACCACCACCGTGATCCCCACCAGGATACACATTCGTTTGGCCTTAGAAAGACTATCGGAGAGTAACACTGTGGTCAAAAATGTACACAGGCCTGAGGCATTTGGCATTTTTGAGGCACGTTTTGTAATTGCCCTCCAAATTGGGATGATGATTGAATGTTAGAGAGTTATACTCTGTATTTGCAAAGCGGGTCCAGAATTTTGTTTTCATTGGAGTCATTGAATCTGTTTTGAGTTGAACTAATTGAATTCAATTCAATTGAATTGAGTCTGTCATGCAACATTGAAAGTATAATGTTTTTTTCAAAAATTGCTGTGTAAATTATCCAAAATGCCCCCAAAACACGGGGTCAAAAAAAATTGTGTTAAAAAAAGTTACAATTCTACCCGGTTACACACACACAGGCTTTGTATTGATTTATGGGTTTACCACGTCACCCATCAAACAGAAGCACTGCTATACTCTCATGGAGCTAAGCCTTTAGCTGCCAAACATGTTGCTCTTCCTGTATAGCCATGATTTCTCAACAACCGCTCTGTTTTAATTATCAACATATTTGCCTTTCTGGTCTTCACTGAAGGCCTTGAGAGTGAAGTGAGAGAGATGCAGTGGTGGCGGGGTGTCAAACTGTAAATCACTCTCAGAATGCAGAACAGAGGAGGAATGGAGGCATGTGGAGCTCTGCCGAAGAGAATAATGAGCAGCAGCCTGCAGCCGACGGAATCATATCCATGTGACAATGGATATGGAGGATATTTGGGGTTTTAGTTGTTGTTTGATATGTATTGAATGCTGTCAGGTTTATTTTTGTATCGCCCCTTAAGCCCAGTTACAGTCTTAAGGCCTCCAGGGCTCCACAGTTCTCATTCAATAGTGTCAATAGAGTGCAATGGGGCCCATAATTGACGCGGGCATAATGGTATCATAACAAGCTAAACTGATTAAGCATGATTAATTGGTAATAAATAGAAAATGCCAAAATTAAAACATGCCACCAGCCAAAGGCTGATGGATTTGACCATTTAGCAGCTAAAAAGAATAATTATGCAGGGTTAGGCCTATATATTAAAACAATTGCTTGACCGGCATCCAGCTAAACACAATTTACATTTTGGATATGATCAGAGCAACACAATCACGTCTTTCCTTGACCCCATCAGTAACTTTCAAATGCAAATTTCATAACATTTCTCAAATGTACATTTTGATCCTAGCAGGGTCATATGAGACCATGTGACCCTGATCATAATTCATTAACCCTGTTCTAGGAGTAGGCCGGTAACCGTTAAACCCTCAGATATCCTAGCAGGGTCCTAAATTAACTTTTATAATTGTTTCCTTCTTACCTGCCAGAGTGGGAGAAACTATTGGCCAAGCAGTTGTTTAAATATGTAACCCTGCATTTATTTTTACCTGCCAAATTGTCAAATCGACTACATTTGGTTATTATTACAATGTGCAAACAACTATAGGCCTATCTATATGGACATTACATCAGGCCTACTGCGTAAACGTCAAAAATAGTTATCAGCAAGTTAATTTCCAAGTTGGTAATTTGTTCAGAATATATTTTATACAATTCATGGTCGGTGTTTAATCAAGATCAAGATTAATCAAGATTTATCCAACGATTATATTGGATGTGGCATTGATCAGCATGTTGGGAATCGGTTGTTTCTGTGGAGAACCTTGGTCAAACCAGACGGTAGATAGGATAATATATCCATTACATATGTCATGTCACTTTTTTACTGACTGCAGTAAACAGCGACATTCAAAGTCCCCAAGGCCTAAACCTACCTCAACAACATTTGAAAAACATAGGCCTACCCTTGTCCGCTACCCCCTGCACCTCCTCCAGAAGAAAGGGTGTAGGAGTATGCGTCCACGTCTGCAGCCCCGTATCCATTACCGCCACCTTGTCCGGCCTCACTGCGTGTGTAATGGTACTGGTAGTTTCCACCTCCAGTCACGTCACTCCTTGCCGAGCCCTTGCGATTGCTGTTAATTCCCTTTTGGGATCCATACATACTCATTTTGATTTAAAAAGAATAGAAAAGTCCGTTGTAGTCTACAACGGTAATTGAGCCTCACTGCAGGCAGCAGTGCGTGCTGCTGCAGTAGAAAGGAGCAGCGGAACAAGTTGCAGAGACGCCCTAGCAACGTGCACCTGTCTGCCCCGAGCACCAAACTGGTGCAGACTAGAAGTTCAGCAACAGAGGAGCTCAGTTTTGGTAAACCATCGTTACCACGCCCCCTTCCAAACCTGCCAGGAAGAGTTATATCCATTACGACCTGCCCGATACCGCCCCAACCTCTTCATCTACTGGCTCCCGGAGAGGGGTGTGAGAATGATACCGTATGTCCTAACAATGCTGTGCAACACTGTCATGTGGTTTTACATAACATTGTTTATTAAAGTCTAAAATATGAAAAGATGATCACATTATAATATTTTTTTCAGAAGACATGGTGCATTTGCTGCAGCGGAGAATGCATGGTCTGTTACACTACAATGCATGGTCTGTTGCATTACAATGCATATGTAATACCTGCAGCCTAAGGTTTGTTGTGACTAAATAATTGTAGTTAACATCTCATTAGGATCGTGGATAGGCGTGCAGTGTACCCGAACCACTACTTAAAACAAAAACCTTCAAACTACAGTCTAATAGAACAGTTTGCCCTCCTCAACATTGATTTAACTGAAGGAAACCAATCACACGCTAACGCACGCACGAGCATGTAAGCACACGCACGACCGCCCGCAGCCGCATCCTTCCCCAAGTCGTAACTTTTGATTTTCATCAGTCTGCTCAAACACAGCCGAACATGGGCGGGGTGAACAGGATCGCCTAGTTAGACGTGCTTTTCATGCCAGCTATCTTTTTTTCGCTTTCTGATCTGCTTTGATGCTAATTTCATTATTTTTATATTAAAATATAGGCTATGCATTTCAAAGCTGTTCATAGGTGATCAGAAGGATTTCAGACACACGATTTGATCTAATCTTCTTCTTATCCGTCATATTTTTACGCGAGTTTATCTGCCAAGCGAGCCAGCATTGCTATTCGCCTCACGGACAGAGATGTTTGGCAAATGTTTTGACAGATCTCAATTCAATGACTGCTATTGTTCCGCAGGCCGTCAGGCTGGTAGCTTTGTAGGCTACTGTAGATCTAAAAAAGATGCATCCAGAGGAATTCATCAGATGAGTGTGAAGAGAAGATTTCCAAGCTCTCTTGCCTGACTCTCTCTCACGCCCATGTGGAACAACTAGGGCCTCGCTGAGCATACGTATTGTCCTGCTTTTTCAAGTATAAAAGCAAATGTTCTCGTACACCTACACTGATTTAAGTTGTTTTGTTTTGTGTTGAATTGTATATTATTCAGCTGTGTAAGGCAAGGCTAGGCAAGGAAAGTATATTTGTATAGCACCGTGACAAAATATTAAAGGGGCAATAATTGTACAGTTTTTCTCAGTCGCTTTGGTACATTTCTCAGATCAGAATCTAAATTCTCAAAACTACTTGTTCAATCTTCACATCATTGTGTCACTTGTGCACATCAAAAAAGCAGTTTCTCATTTCTTTGTACAAGTTGCAAATGCTTTGATACATCCATGCAAATGATTATGTACAATTCTCTGCTCTTTCCTACATTATCAATTGCTTCTGTCATGTTGATCAAAATGTATTATAATGGGTCTCTGTTGAATAGCCTCACCCCCACAACATTTAGGCATTTGTTCATTGCATAAGTCTTTACATGCAAAATGGTTGAACAAGTTGTCATAATATGTCAAACATATTTCTA